>NC_133656.1:137890369-138105679 GCF_009905375.1 Apium graveolens
GTCAAGCAATCACACGCATATAGTCACATAATGACTCAGGTCTGATCATAGAATCTATCCCTCTTTAATCTTTATTCCCTTTTTACGCGTACCGGGTCACGTTCAGCCTTACGGCCCGACGCTCAGCGTTTCGAATACGCTTCTCATTACCTTTGCCAATCAACACGTCTCTTAAGACGAAATACTTCATTCATTTACTTCACATATAATTCACATTTTATATTATTTAATTTCCATATTAGGACGGGTTCCGTTCTACCTGACGGCCCGAAACCACAGCCTGACTTCTAAGCTGACTCTTTAAATTGGAACGTTTTTATCCACGCTCCTTAACTCTAGTATACAGATAAGACAAATAATCACCACTTAATCACATAATCTCATCACATAACACATACTTTACTTTCTTAATTACGACGCAAAATTCTCGGTCGTTACATGCCTTATCAGACTCAAGATTGAATTCCACAGCCCTGTAACCCAGAAAGGTAGTTATAATCTTAGCAGTGTTGGGCTTCATTTCAACTATATCACCCTTGTGATCTCTGTACTTTGGAAGATATGTGCTGTCAAACTTAACAGAATAAAGCCTTTTTTGTCTCTGAATCTGATTCTTCAAATAGTTTGCAGCACTTTCTGTTATTTTGTCATTCACTTGAAGTAAGAATAATACATGCTCCAGTTCTTCAAAATACTTCAATTGAATGGCATTTTCCCTTATATGATAAACCCTACCATCTGTCATGAAGTACAACAAGATGTGTTCTTTCAAGTAGGTATGGTAAACCATTTGTACAGATTCCAGTTGATTCAATCTCTTAGGAGTTGCTCCAATACCTGGTTCACTCAAGGAAGTTGGATCATTGATAGTGTTCTGTATTCTTCTTTCATCAGTACTTCCCAATCCAGTTTTATCTCTTGCTTCCTTTCCAGTAACCACTCTTGCTTCAAAACCACTTGCAGCAGTCTTCAAAGGTTGAGTCTGTTTTGCTTTAGTGAATCCTGGTAGGAGTGTCTTTGATTTATCTTCTGATATCAAGTTAACTTGAGCTATGTCAGAGGTTACTTGCATCTTTGAAATATCAGAACTTACTATCTCTTGACTCTGAACAACTTGAGCCATGTCAGAGGTTGTCTTAAAAACTTTTCTTGAAGTCAGAGCAAGATCATCATCTTCATCAGTAATTTCTTCATTCATAGGAGGCACATAAACCTTGATAGGTTCACCAACTTTCTCTTTGCCCTTGGACCTTGGATCTATCTGCAGTTGTGATTTAGCCATGGTTGCTTCAGGATTTATCCTTTCTTTTATCACAATGCCTTTGAGATTTGGAAGTGTCTTTTTACCAGAACCTTCAGATTTAGATGTGACTTTTTCTGATTTAAGTCTGGCTTCTTCTTCCATTAAACTCTCCAAGTCCATTCCTGGATTTTCCTGAAGAAAAAACTGTCTTGACATTTCTTCATCAAGATCTAAAAGTTCATCAGAACTTATCCTTTTACCAGTAGCAGAAGTAATTCTTTTTCCAGTATCAGAACTTGTCCTGTGACTTGTGATTTTAGCTTTTCTTAATGAGAAACCTCTACCTTGACAATGACCTCTACCCATTCCAGGGTTTCCTTGATCATCCTTTTCATCATCCTTCCCCTTCAGTGTCTTATCAGTTTTGCATTTGGACTTAATTACTTTCTCCCCCTTTTTGGCATCAGCAGGTAAGAGAAGAGAGACAAGCAATTCCACTGAGGCTTGGATTTTATCAAGTTGAGATTGGTGAGAAGCTTGATTTTTCAGAATATCATCAATCTGAGCTTGTTGTTTCTCTTGAGTCTTCTCAATATAAGCAACTCTGTCAAAGGTAGGTTGGAAGAATTTTTTCTTATCAATCTTCTGAACTTGTTCTTGCTTGATTAATTCTTCCTGAATCTTATGTAACTCTGCATGAGTAGTTGAATGAAGACCTTGTAGATGTTTGGTACTCAATGCAGTGACTCTAAGATGTGTTTTGAAATCATCAGTAATTAACATCTCATCAGCTTTTGTCAAGTGCTCAGCAAGATTCTTTGCAGATGGAACACAGGTAACTGAGTTCCATTCCTTAGTCCACTCCTGTCCTGCAGGAGTTTCACTCCAAGGCACTGGTGCTTCTCTGATGGCAAACTTCTTAACTAGTTCAGATTAAAGAACAGTTTATTGAGGGACATGTCCTGAAGGACCTGCTTCATCAGCATCTGCATTTGGAGCAGCATCACCAGTATCTCCAATATTTGCAGCATCAGAACTTTCAGAATCAGCATCTTCTGATAAAACACCAGTATGAGAAGCAATTGAGGCTTCAACATCATCCTCTAATTGCTGATCTGGTTCCAAGTTCTGATCAACAGCCATATCCTGATGCTCACTTATATTCGGATCATCAGCATCTAGATGCAGAGAAGGTGTAGTAGATAGTTCTGGAGTTTGAGCAGCATCAGTAACAGGTGTTGTTGATGGATTAGTTGCTGTTGGAGCTTCTAAGTAAAACACTTCAGGCACAACCAAGTTCTGGATTTCAATTTCAGCACTTGTGCCTGGTTCAACAGGAGATACAGTCTTGTGAACAGAAGACACAGATGGTGTGTTAGCCATTTCAGTAGCTGCTTCATTAGTTGGAGTTAATGGAGAAACAGGGGCTTGAGCAGATTCCTTTTCTTGTGAGATCAGAGATTCCTGACCTCCTTCCTTAGGTGCTGCTTCCTCATCATCTGAAACTGGCCTTTTTTCTCTCTATTTCTTGTATCTCTTTGAAGATGGGTGTAACGCCCCCAAATCCGGGGTCAGAGGATTTGGTCGTCACTATAAAACTTCAATCCCAGTTAACCTGTTAAATCAATAAATAAATGCCAGCGGAAGATAATTATCATAAATGACCCCAAACTACTCCAAGATCTTTTAAGGTTACAGTTCTAGAAACAAGGTATCCAAATGCAACCAATAAATTTTCACTTTCTTTTAAAACTCTTTTCAATAAATTCCAACTCAAAATTAAACCCACTAGTATAACTTCGAAATGAAGTATACTAGACCCAAATAAAATACAAAACTATAATATAATATAATATAATATAAACAACTTTACACAATAAAACTTACACTAGCCCGCAAACCCTGGATCAACCACCTTCCAAAAGCTTTTTCTTTACTTCCTCGAATTACGCAGCTAAACAGCGCAAGCTAATCCTCACTGGAGGTTAAATTTAAAAACAGGCAAGTATGAGCGGAAGAAATGCTCAGCAAGATCACTATGACATATATAGGATCTTTTGATATAAAACCGACATCTGTATTAGAGCAGAACATTTAAAATCTTAATTGCTGAATCATAAAATTTTAGTTGAGGAATCCCAGATTTAATTCCTTAATTGTATTCAAAACCAATTTGATATTTTTGAGCGAGATGCTTCAGCAATACTTTGAATCTTGACGCGAATAAAATTCGTAAAACAGTGTTTACGGAAATATCGTAAACCACAATAACATGAGACAATGATTATGGATTGAATCATAAACTTTACTCAAAATCGAACTCTTGAAATTAATACTTATTTTGTTATCATATCAAATTAGATATCACTACGAACTTTGATGCTCACAACATTCCATACTGAAGTCAACACCAATCATCTGTACTAATACCATCTTTGATATTTAACAACAAACTAAGTATCCTCAAAATAAGAAACTGAATCAAAACCACATTTCATCTTTTATCCGAAAATAAAATATTTAATAAATCATTCCTTGTAAGATGTCAAAATCAATATAATAATTTAGATTGGAATCCTCGAACGACGGTGTGTTGCCGCCGGTGATCAGCCGCGGAGCAACACCGGTATGCCGAAGCATATTCAACTAAACAAAGGGGTACCCAAGGCACATATCGGCTTAGCAAGGTGTTATATCCTGTATAACACATAGGTCACACTGGACCGCCGCCACGGCCTCTTACGCAACCATCCAATCTTAAAAACATTTTATTGAAAGGGGTCATAATACTCGACACCCTTATAAATTTTATTCCCCCATTCACTTGGGCAGAAAACCAAAACAACGTCATCTTTCTCAAAATCCACAACATTTATAAATCCGATAATTGGATAAGTAAAATCACTTAGCTACTCTGAACATAGAATAACAGAAGAATACTTGCATAAACAAAAAATTATTTAATTCAGCGATATGTAAAACATTTAACTATTCCGAACTGAATAGTGAAAGCAATACTTGCATGATAAAATTCAAAATAAATATCCCTTGAATAATAAGTGATGATAGGGATACTTGCATAATATGATTCGAAATAAACGTCACTTGAACGATAAGTGAAGTCAGGGGTACTTGCCTTTGAGATTTAGCAGTTAGTCACACTCGCAATGACGCATCTATTCTGACATTCTGTCTTAAACTATCACTGTCTTTCTTTTCAACACTTCACCGATATGCTGCTCCTGCGATTGCTAGAAGCCAGATATCCAATGTCATTCCATCTTATTCTTTATCCAACGTCTTGTCCCGATCAGCTCGAATGATCTGCATCTATAATTAAAAGATATAGCTTTAATTGTCTAAACGATAATCACTCCACGAACTACGCGTAAAAATCCTATCGTCTACCCATACGATAGCCCACACACAAGGAAAACAGTCAAACACAAGACTTATGACCCACATATACACGTAATTCATATAGCACATAAGCACATAACTCATATATCACATAATTCATATCACATATGACTCAGTTCATCAGAAGGGTCGACTCGGTATGTTTAAAATTGAAATTAGGTCAAAAATATGATTTATCGATGAATAATCGACTCACAATCATTCGTAAAACAAGCGACCTTTCGAAAACAAAGGATTTGGGTCTCGAAAGTATTTTTATTGAAAGCGAAATATTTTTCTGAGTCTGGAGGCGTTCGTTTCATATTAAACGGACAAACGGTTGATTTATTATGAATTTTTGAACATTTTCGAAATTAAAACGGGTCTCTGAATCATTTATAACTAAATAATAGGGATCGAACACCCGAAAATAATTTTATAAGAATTATCGAGCTTGGAAAATAATTTAAAATAATATTTTAAAGCTCGAAACTATTTTTCAGAAATTTTTAAATCAAAATAAATAATTAAATCTAATTAAATAATCAATTAAAATTAATTAATAACTAATTAAATTAATTAATCAATTAATATTTAAATTAATTGACTAATTAAATAATTAATTATCAACTAAAATTAATTAATTAAATAATTTGGATTTATTTTGAATTAAAATAAATTTTCAGAAATAAAATAATGATTTTCAAAATAAATAAAATGAATTTTCAGAAATTAAAATAGGATTTTTGAATTATTTTAAAACTGAATTTTCAGAAACATAATTTGGAAAATAGAATTGGGGAAATCTGGATTGAAACCGGGTCATGGCGGGTCGAAGTTCCGGGTCGAAAAGAACCAACCGGGTCACGAAGAACACCGGTGGTTCTTCCCAGAATCCGGCCGCCATCGGCACGGTTCCGGCAGACTCCGACGAGGACCAAGACCCCGTCTGTTGCCCTCGATTCATGTTGCAAAACACTCGCACATAACCCAGCAATTCAGAGATAGCAATAACACTGATCGATCATTCCGGTTTCATCGATTCCGGTTAAAAACTCCATTAAAACCGGTTACCACGAACACCAACTCCGACCAACTCGATTTACGTGATTCCGCAATCAAACAATAAACTTTTATACATAAATCGACTGTAAGAAACCTACTGAATCTATTGGTACCATCAAAACAATCCAACAATCAGCCAATAAGAAACCCCTAATTCGGGGGAATAAACCCTAAATTACGAATTTACAAATCACTAGTCGTTTGAATGATTTGAGGGCATAAACAGAAAGAACATGAAAATCTGAACATTTTGGTTACTCATACTTTAAATTCTGAAGTCTGCATCACCCTCAAATTTGGGTTTGATTCTCAAAACTTTTCAAGAACACCAAGAACACATATTCAAAGAATTTTCAGAAAATCAAACCTTAATTTCTATATGATACTGAACCCTATTTTTGAAGTATAATATACCAAATTGACCAGAAAAACATGCTCTACAACATGGAAGCATCAAATCACATCAACAACATCAAGAACAAATTTTCATAATTTAATTATCAAATAATTCGAATATAAATAATTAAATAAGAAAATTACCAGGATTTCTGGAAAGAAACTGATGATTGATTCAGAAAGAAGATTTCGAGAGCTTCGTTTTGATATGCTGCACGCCCGAATCGGAGTTCGATAACGCCTTCATTCGTGTATTTGATTCTCGGAAACGTTTCGGTTTCTCGGGTTTTTCTCTGTATTTACGGTATTTTAACTGGTTGCGAATGAATAAACGGAATAAACGAAATAAGAAATAGACTATTTATATTTATGAAATATTGGATCGTTCTGGATCATTTTGGATCGTTAAATTAGTTGCTTAGCCGCTAAGTAACTATAAAAACGATACAATTCAATACCAGAATTGGATAATTATCAAAATCGGGCTTTTTATAAAACACTATATACGAAAATAACGTAAAAATATCCCATTTCTCGAGAATACGGGTTTTATTGATTACCGAAATAACTATCGTATCGAAAATCTTGCGCCGGGCCGCGCACGGGTCAAACCGTAATCCGGATTGAAAAAGTCAAAACACGGAAAATGTCCGGAATTACCAGATTAGGTTAGGAAGGAGTTTTCGGAAGAGTTTCGGGTTATAAAAACGCAAAAACGGTTGAGGTTGGACGATTCCCGGCTTTATAAAATAATTTTGGTAATTACCCAGAAAATAATTAATAATTCATAAATCAATATAAAATCATCTAACAGTCCAAAACTTACCAGAAAATTATCACAATTATCTATATTTTATTCTGGACATATAAAAATTAAAACACTCAAGGAATATCACATATAAACACCCAAACACCAATTCCACTTATCAGATAATTCACTAAAATTCACATAAAAGTCACATAAATAATTCCAAATAATTATAATAATAATATTTGAAAATATGGGATATTACAATCTACCCACCTTATAAGGATTCCGTCCTCGGAATCAGCAGAAGAAAGCACTAAGGGTTTTCTAACCAACTTCCCAATCTTGCATATGTATTTTTTCTCAAATTTCCGATAACACTGCAATTCCTTATACCAAACAGTTACTTTACTGATTGCGAGAAAGAAGAATAGAGAGAAAGATATAGAGAAAGAAAAGAAAGAGAGAGATAGATAGAGAATGGTTGACTTCGTTATATGCCACTGATATTCTAATCGCATTACAATCCCACTGTTGACATTGGTAATCTCATCCAAAATCTTATTTTCCATCGACCTGAATAACTCATCTCAATTTGATTGGCATACCTTCGAGTATTTGAAATAATAAAATCATGGAATTTCAAAAGGGAAAAGAATTTTATGTCATAACAGGACCAAAATCTGAATTTGAGAAAAAGTATTGTTGAAATAAAAGAATAACTGAGAGATCAATATGATCAAATGAACTTGGTATTGTGTGTCCAAATTAAGACACTACTAAAGGTTGTTAACCTTCATGTATTCACAATACACACAAGTGATGGCATCCCATCCAACTCCTATCACACAGACAGGTATACCTTGTGTCCCCTAAAGTTAGGGTTGTTCATCTCAGTCAGAATGAAAGAATATCAAAAGAATCCAAGATCAAATGAATAAAATTGGAAAGATTTCAAAGCTGATATTTCTGAAGGAAATGAAATCCAGAGAACAAAATCCTGGCACCAAATGAGCAAGTGGTGTCACATCACCAAGAAACTATCCACCAAATAAGAAAAGTGGAATTAAATTATCATAACTTGACAAAGCTATCAAAACCTGAAAAATAGGCTTCATGACAGCCTCTGGCACATTTAAAACATAGTTATGATTGAAAATAAGGGTTAGGGAATATATCCTCTAACAATTACTTCTTTTGAGAGAGGCCAATAGAAATTATAGAAAGAAAAGGTATTGCCAAAGTCTTAATATTTATCTTCAATTTGAATTCTCCAGTTGACTCGCCATCTGATTCTAGACGTTTCTTCATGTTCCAAGGATATCGATAATCTTCATCATCGTCGAAATGTAGTAGCCTCGGAAGATTCCACAATAGAAGTTTGCAGCTTCCCGGAGTTCCATCCAGCTCAGCACAATCATCTCAAACGAATGCGCCTATCTTAACTTATTCGTTGGTACTATATCCAATAGTCCAACAGGAACTCGATATGAGCTCAAGCGTCCTCACATAGCTATACACACTCCTACACACTCTCGTTTCTAGTTTACTATAACCTCAGCTCTGATACCAACCTGTAACGCCCCCAAATCCGGGGTCAGAGGATTTGGTCGTCACTATAAAACTTCAATCCCAATTAACCTGTTAAATCAATAAATAAATGCCAGCGGAAGATAATTATCATAAATGACCCCAAACTACTCCAAGATCTTTTAAGGTTACAGTTCTAGAAACAAGGTATCCAAATGCAACCAATAAATTTTCACTTTCTTTTAAAACTCTTTTCAATAAATTTCAACTCAAAATTAAACCCACTAGTATAACTTCGAAATGAAGTATACTAGACCCAAATAAAATACAAAACTATAATATAATATAATATAATATAATATAAACAACTTTACACAATAAAACTTACACTAGCCCGCAAACCCTGGATCAACCACCTTCCAAAAGCTTTTTCTTTACTTCCTCGAATTACGCAGCTAAACAGCGCAAGCTAATCCTCACTGGAGGTTAAATTTAAAAACAGGCAAGTATGAGCGGAAGAAATGCTCAGCAAGATCATTATGACATATATATAGGATCTTTTGATATAAAACCGACATCTGTATTAGAGCAGAACATTTAAAATCATAATTGCTGAATCATAAAATTTTAGTTGAGGAATCCCAGATTTAATTCCTTAATTGTATTCAAAACCAATTTGATATTTTTGAGCGAGATGCTTCAGCAATACTTTGAATTTTGACGAGAATAAAATTCGTAAAACAGTGTTTACGGAAATATCGTAAACCACAATAACATGAGACAATGATTATGGATTGAATCATAAACTTTACTCAAAATCGAACTCTTGAAATTAATACTTATTTTGTTATCATATCAAATTAGATATCACTACGAACTTTGATGCTCACAACATTCCATACTGAAGTCAACACCAATCATCTGTACTAATACCATCTTTGATATTTAACAACAAACTAAGTATCCTCAAAATAAGAAACTGAATCAAAACCATATTTCATCTTTTATCCGAAAATAAAATATTTAATAAATCATTCCTTGTAAGATGTCAAAATCAATATAATAATTTAGATTGGAATCCTCGAACGACGGTGTGTTGCCGCCGGTGATCAGCCGCGGAGCAACACCGGTATGCCGAAGCATATTCAACTAAACAAAGGGGTACCCAAGGCACATATCGGCCTAGCAAGGTGTTATATCCTGTATAACACATAGCTCACGCTGGACCGCCGCCACGGCCTCTTACGCAACCATCCAATCTTAAAAACATTTTATTGAAAGGGGTCATAATACTCGACACCCTTATAAATTTTATTCCCCCATTCACTTGGGCAGAAAACCAAAACAACGTCATCTTTCTCAAAATCCACAACATTTATAAATCCGATAATTGGATAAGTAAAATCACTTAGATACTCTGAACATAGAATAACAGAAGAATACTTGCATAAACAGAATTATTTAATTCAGCGATATGTAAAACATTTAACTATTTCGAACTGAATAGTGAAAGCAATACTTGCATGATAAAATTCAAAATAAATATCCCTTGAATAATAAGTGATGATAGGGATACTTGCATAATATGATTCGAAATAAATGTCACTTGAACGATAAGTGAAGTCAGGGGTACTTGCCTTTGAGATTTAGCAGTTAGTCACACTCGCAATGACGCATCTATTCTGACATTCTGTCTTAAAGTATCACTGTCTTTCTTTTCAACACTTCACCGATATGCTGCTCCTGCGATTGCTAGAAGCCAGATATCCAATATCATTCCATCTTATTCTTTATCCAACGTCTTGTCCCGATCAGCTCGAATGATCCGCATCTATAATTAAAAGATATAGCTTTAATTGTCTAAACGATAATCACTCCACGAACTACGCGTCAAAATCCTATCGTCTACCCATACGATAGCCCACACACAAGGAAAACAGTCAAACACAAGACTTATGACCCACATATACACGTAATTCACATAGAACATAAGCACATAACTCATATATCACATAATTCATATCACATATGACTCAGTTCATCAGAAGGGTCGACTCGGTATGTTTAAAATTGAAATTAGGTCAAAAATATGATTTATCGATGAATAATCGACTCACAATCATTTGTAAAACAAGAGACCTTTCGAAACCAAAGGATTTGGGTCTCGAAAGTATTTTTTTTGAAAGCGGAATATTTTTCTGAGTCTGGAGGCGTTCGTTTCATATTAAACGGACAAACGGTTGATTTATTATGAATTTTTGAACATTTTCGAAATTAAAACGGGTCTCCGAATCATTTATAACTAAATAATAGGGATCGAACACCTGAAAATAATTTTATAAGAATTATCGACCTTGGAAAATAATTTAAAATAATATTTTAAAGCTCGAAACTATTTTTCAGAAATTTTTAAATCAAAATAAATAATTAAATCTAATTAAATAATCAATTAAAATTAATTAATAACTAATTAAATTAATTAATCAATTAATATTTAAATTAATTGACTAATTAAATAATTAATTATCAACTAAAATTAATTAATTAAATAATTTGGATTTATTTTGAATTAAAATAAATTTTCAGAAATAAAATAATGATTTTCAAAATAAATAAAATGAATTTTCAGAAATTAAAATAGGACTTTTGAATTATTTTAAAACTGAATTTTCAGAAACATAATTTGGAAAATAGAATTGGGGAAATCTGGATCGAAACCGGGTCATGGCGGGTCGAAGTTCCGGGTCGAAAAGAACCAACCGGGTCACGAAGAACACCGGTGGTTCTTCCCAGAATCCGGCCGCCATCGGAGCGGTTCCGGCAGACTCCGACGAGGACCAAGACCCCGTCTGTTGCCCTCGATTCATGTTGCAAAACACTCGCACATAACCCAGCAATTCAGAGATAGCAATAACACTGATCGATCATTCCGGTTTCATCGATTCCGGTTAAAAACTCCATTAAAACCGGTTACCACGAACACCAACTCCGACCAACTCGATTTACGTGATTCCGCAATCAAACAATAAACTTTTATACATAAATCGACTGTAAGAAACCTACTGAATCTATTGGTACCATCAAAACAATCCAACAATCAGCCAATAAGAAACCCCTAATTCGGGGGAATAAACCCTAAATTACGAATTTACAAATCACTAGTCGTTTGAATGATTTGAGGGCATAAACAGAAAGAACATGAAAATCTGAACATTTTGGTTACTCATACTTTAAATTCTGAAGTCTGCATCACCCTCAAATTTGGGTTTGATTCTCAAAACTTTTCAAGAACACCAAGAACACATATTCAAAGAATTTTCAGAAAATCAAACCTTAATTTCTATATGATACTGAACCCTATTTTTGAAGTATAATATACCAAATTGACCAGAAAAACATGCTCTACAACATGGAAGCATCAAATCACATCAACAACATCAAGAACAAATTTTCATAATTTAATTATCAAATAATTCGAATATAAATAATTAAATAAGAAAATTACCAGGATTTCTGGAAAGAAACTGATGATTGATTCAGAAAGAAGATTTCGAGAGCTTCGTTTTGATATGCTGCACGCCCGAATCGGAGTTCGATAACGCCTTCATTCGTGTATTTGATTCTCGGAAACGTTTCGGTTTCTCGGGTTTTTCTCTGTATTTACGGTATTTTAACTGGTTGCAAATGAATAAACGGAATAAACGAAATAAGAAATAGACTATTTATATTTATGAAATATTGGATCGTTCTGGATCGTTTTGGATCGTTAAATTAGTTGCTTAGCCGCTAAGTAACTATAAAGACGATACAATTCAATACCAGAATTGGATAATTATCAAAACCGGGCTTTTTATAAAACACTATATATGAAAATAACGTAAAAATATCCCATTTCTCGAGAATACGAGTTTTATTGATTACCGAAATAACTATCGTATCGAAAATCTTGCGCCGGGCCGCGCACGAGTCAAACCGTAATCCGGATTGAAAAAGTCAAAACACGGAAAATGTCCAGAATTACCAGATTAGGTTAGGAAGGAGTTTTTGGAAGAGTTTCGAGTTATAAAAACGCAAAAACGGTTGAGGTTGGACGATTCCCGGCTTTATAAAATAATTTTGGTAATTACCCAGAAAATAATTAATAATTCATAAATTAATATAAAATCATCTAACACTCCAAAACTTACCAGAAAAATATCACAATTATCTATATTTTATTCTGGACATGTAAAAATTAAAACACTCAAGGAATATCACATATAAACACCCAAACACCAATTCCACTTATCAGATAATTCACTAAAATTCACATAAAAGTCACATAAATAATTCCAAATAATTATAATAATAATATTTGAAAATATGGGATATTACAATGGGCATTCCTTGGGAGGTTCAACAGAAGTCATTCTTCTAAGCCTTTTGAGAAGCTTAGATCCCCCAATTCCAGAATCCTTCTGAGAAGGAACTTTCTCAGCTTCTTTGACAACAGGTTCTGATATAGAAACCTGTTCCTCACTATCAGACTCATCTCTCAAAATAATCCTCCTTCTCTTCTGAGGTGTTTGAGGAACAGTCTTTGTCCTCTTAGGCTTGGAAGATGAAGGCTTCACAGTAGGTGCTGAGGATGAGGGTTGAGCTGTCTGTGAAGTGGAGAGATATGATTTGAGATATGTTCTGAGGGATGGTTGAGTAGTATGAGTGATATGTTCTTATGGTTGCTGTGGTGTTTGGGAGGTGGTGGTGGGTTGGACATCAGAATAAACAGATCTATAGGTTTCAGGATCAGCATTTACCAAGATCTGTTTTACAGACTGAGGAATCTATAAAGGTATAACCACCGTTTTCTTAAGATCAGCATTTACCAAGTCATTAATGGCTCGTTTTGCAATTTTAAATGGTGGATATAAAGAACTGGCTAGTTGAGGGGCATCAGCATAACAAAATATATATATAAGCTGACAGAATCTAGCAAAGTAAACTACGTTCCTATTCTCTGTCATCCTATCCCTAATAAAACCTATCACAGCATTTGTAAAATCAAAATGAGTTTGGTTAATGATAGCATACCCGATGTGCTGACTCATTATAGGGATGACATCAAAGTTGGAACACATATTCCCAAAAGCTTTAGTGATGTAGTCAAAGAAGAAGCTCCATTCCTTTCTGATATGAGCCCGTTTCAACTGCCCAAGCTTTGCCAAACTCTTTTCATATCCCAAACTGTCCATTAACTCTTGTAGAGCTGATTCCTCCGGGGTTGAAAAAATACAACCTTCTGGTAAATGTAGGGCCTTGCGAATTATACCAGGAGTTACCACATGTGTAGAATCATCCACTTCGAAAACAATACTGGGAGTACCATTTGCACCACCATTATCAAAGTGCCCAGTCCGCCAAAACGCCAGAACTTGTTGGCTCGAAAAGACTGAAGGCTGGGTCAATGCATACCCAATTTCACTGTGTGCAAGAAGATCTTGCACAAAATGCAACTCAGACGGATCTTCAGTATTATCAAGAATTGCAGCATAGTTATTTGGAACAAATTTGGCTCCATCAATGATCAAATCCTTAGGTGCCATAAGAAAAATCGAAAATTAAGATTTGCCTGTTAGGTGTCTGTATGAAAAACCAACGTCAGGAGATGAAAGAGAGTAGAAGCAAAGAAAGAGAGATAAAGTGTAAAAGTAAATAAAAGATTGTATAATCTTCTCTCTCTCTTACTTATACTTAAAAAAAATATAACCGTGGGACACCTGTTAGACATGCAGTAATAATGAATAGTTAATGGGCACGGGAAAACAGTAATCAGTACTTACCCACTTGCAGTTTTTCAAGGAAAAACCGTTCCACTTACGCAGTAATTCCATTAATCGAGGTAAATCAGTTTTAATGCAAAATTGAAACTGTTCCCACTTATTCAATTATGTTTCACTACAACACCAATATTCTGAGAAGAAATTCAAGTATGAGAATGACCAAAATTAAATCAAGTAAATAAGTACTGATATTGCAGGATTAGGACTTAATTTAAATCAAAATAGAAATGCTCATCAGAATAAGAATATTTATCAGGATTTATCAATGCATTACAAAACATCTCAGAGACAAGAACTTGCAAAAAAATAGAAATTTCATTAATATATTAAGAGAATACATTCATGAAATTTAAATTACATCAGAACTTTACAAGATTGTCCTAAGCTGCTAAACCTAACATCAACAGCCTTTGTCCTAGCTCAAGAAGCAGGGCAAGGCTGACGATGAAGAAAAACAGGAAGAATAAAATAAATTATTTCTTCTTCCTACTCTCGATGAACAGAATAGCGAGTCTGATGATTCGCTCTTGCTGGCGGAGAGCTTCCAGCCTTTCCTCCTCCAATCGCTCCAGATGGCGATGGTAGTCCATGTAGAAGAACAGGAGGTGGTTGAGTACCTCCTGGGGAACTGAGTCCCATATCTCATCAGGAATGGCAGTGACGTGCCATTCCTGCTGCCAGGCTTCACAGCTTAACTCCATGTTGAAGGTCTAATAGTTTAAAAACATATTGTAGTTAACCATGATGTTGTGTATATGAGGGAAAAAAGAGTAAGTGTTTGAGGAAAGAATTGATGTATAGGCTGATGTGAAGTGTTCGGTTATATAGGCAAGAGAATGCCAGGAGACGCAAAGACATTTAATGCTGACAGGTAGAATTAATTCTACCTCGTCTCCCTAGACTGGGAAGACGAAAAATAGTCATTGGAAGTGTAAGTCAGGGTTTAATGCGCACAAGTAACAAGTAAAAAATTACTGTGCATGTACATGTTTTACTAACCCTAATTAGATTGACTGTTAATATTCTACCCAAACATATTCTGATTTAAAATGAGACTGTTTTTAGATTTTATCCACAAATAAGTCAAGTAAAGGATCAGAGTTTAATATCAGAACTTAGACTTATATCAGAACTTAACAGTTATCAGAACATGATTTCTTAACTCGAAAAATGAATGCCTATCTTTGTAAGTCCTCACACAAATTTTGATATAGATTCTTCAGAACTTAATCATCAGAACGTTCAATCAGAACTTGTCCTCAGAAATTATGCAATCTGACACATAAACTGTTCATCTAAAATAACATAGATCACCACAGTAATTTTCATCATTTATATGGAGTGTTTAGTGTGTGCATTAAGCTAAATATCAGACAAAGAGTAAAGTCTGATTCACTTTAGTATATCTTAGAAATAAGGCATAACTAAAACTTTACTAAAAACCTGTCATTATTCTGAAGCCTACTATTGAATGAGTTCATACTTGAGTCCACCTCAACTGTTTTGTGCTAATTTTGTGCATCTTTTTAAATTCCATTGTACAGTGGCTTCTCAGTGTAAGTGAGTCACGACTGCTTATCATAATTTATGCTATTATCAAAGTATTTCTCCAGTAATCATAGAGTGTGAAAAGTCACCAAGAAAATATTTTACTTTTCTGATGCATATTTACTTAATACCAGCAATGCACTTGGGTCGTCCCTTCCACATTTTTACTCTAGATCTCAAAGGAGTACCTGATTTTAATCCTTGATTCTTTTTTTTTCTATTGATAAGTGAGGTTTATCAGCACTTAGTACATTCAACAGATTTACTAGCATCAGAACTTAACAGATGAGAAGCATTATT
The DNA here is from genome assembly GCF_009905375.1 of Apium graveolens. Taxonomy (NCBI): domain Eukaryota; kingdom Viridiplantae; phylum Streptophyta; class Magnoliopsida; order Apiales; family Apiaceae; genus Apium; species Apium graveolens. The sequence goes on from NC_133656.1 coordinate 137,906,418, forward strand.
CTAGTTTTTGACTTAGTAATAAGATAGACAAAGTAAACTTAACTAAGTTCAATATCAGAATTTTCTTGTGTCAAAGGATATCCACATAAATAATTACTTCTAACATGGGATTTCTAGTTTATTGAAGACTACTAGGTCAGCATCTAGCACATGTATCCTCATAGGATAGAATAGTTACACAAACAGACATATCACTATTAGAGTTAAGAAAGTCACATCAGACAACAGTCAGTACTTAAGCAAATTTCAATTAAGCACATAATACACAAAGAGAGTAAATTCTATAAATACTGATCATAAAGTCTGATGCATCAGAACAAAACTAAGCAGATTTAGATAAAGAACCTGAAACTATGCCAAGTTCATTTACCAATCTTGTAAAAGTAGCTTCACATAGTGGTTTTGTGAAGATATCTGCTAGTTGTTGATCTGTTGGAACAAAGTGCAATTCCACTATACCTTCATCCACATGTTCCCTTATGAAATGGTACCTGATGCTGATGTGCTTTGTCATTGAGTGTTGAACTGGATTACCTGTCATTGCAATAGCACTTTAATTATCACAGTAAATAGGGATTTTGAAATATGTTAACCCATAATCCAGTAACTGATTCTTCATCCAAAGAATCTGTGCATAACAGCTTCCTACAACAATGTACTCTGCTTCTGCAGTTAATGTGGAAATTGACTTTTGTTTCTTGCTAAACCAAGAAACCAATCTGCCTCTAAGAAATTGGCAGCTTCCACTTGTGCTTTTCTTGTCAATTTTACAACCTGCAAAATCTGCATCTGAGTAACCTATTAGTTTAAAATCTGATTCTCTGGGATACCATAATCCCAGATCAGCTGTTCCTTTAAGATACTTGAATATTCTTTTCACAGCTGTTAACTGAGGTTCTCTTGGATCTGTTTGAAATCTTGCACAAAGACAGGTAGCATACATGATATCAGGTCTACTAGCAGTTAGATAGAGTAGCGAGCCAATCATACCTCTGTAATCAGTAATATCTACTGATTTACCAGTATCCTTGTCCAGTTTTGTTGCAGTGGCCATGGGAGTTGATGCACTTGAACAATCTTGCATTCCAAATTTCTTCAGCAAGTTTCTGGTGTACTTAGTTTGACAAATAAAAGTGCCTTATTCATTCTGCTTGACTTGAAGGCCCAGAAAATAGCTAAGTTCCCCCATCATACTCATTTGATATCTTGACTGCATCAGTTTGGCAAACTTCTTGCAAAGTCTGTCATTTGTAGAACCAAAAATGATATCATCAACATAAATCTGGACCAAAAGTAAGTCCTTTCCATGGTTGAGGTAGAACAGTGTTTTTTCTATAGTTCCTCTGTTAAATCCACTTTCTAGAAGAAACTGAGCTAAAGTCTCATACTATGCTCTTGGAGCTTGCTTAAGTCCATAAAGTGCTTTATCAAGCCTGTAGACATAATCTGGATATTTGGAATCTACAAAGCCTGGAGGTTGTTCGACATATACTTCTTCCTCCAATTCTCCATTGAGAAAAGCACTTTTTATATCCATTTGAAAGACAGTAAACTTTTTGTGAGCAGCATAAGCCAAAAATATCCTTATGGCTTCCAATCTAGCAACTGGTGCAAATGTTTCATCATAATCAATTCCCTCATGTTGAGAATATCCTTTTGCAACCAGCCTTGCCTTATTCCTTGTAATTATTCCATCACTATCAGTTTTATTTCTGAATACCCATTTTGTACCAACAACAGATTTGTTCTTTGGTCTTGGTACTAGGGTCCAGACTTTATTTCTTTCAAATTCATTTAAATCTTCCTGCATTGCTTGCACCCAATCAGCATCTTGAAGAGCTTCTTCCACTTTCTTTGGCTCAGTCTGAGAAAGAAAAGAATTGTAAAGACATTTATTTGAAGTACCTATTCTAGTTCTGACACCTGCATCAGGATTTCCAATTATCAAATCAGGTGTATGTAATTTAGTCCACTTCCTTGCAGATGGAAGGTTTTCTCTATAACTGGATGCTCCCCCATGATCCATGTTGTCTTCATTTTCATTTGATAATGCTCCCCCTGAAACTATGCTCTCTGAGTTGGATTCTTCAGAATTTAGATTTTCAGACCTATCAGAACTTGGCTTATCAGAACTTGACGAATCAAAACTTGAAGAGCCAGATGTATGTTCTGATGCTTCCTGAGATGTGGTAAGATCTTGAGTATACTCCCCCTGCATAGGTGCATCTTCCTTTGGCGTAGTCACCACAGTTTCAATAACATCAGAGTTTAATCCATCAGAGTTTGCAGTATCAGGACTTAGATTGTCAGGATTATCAGTATCAGAATTTGAGTCTTCATTTTCAAATCTCAGCTGATCATGATCAATAAAATCTTCAAGCCCAGTAATCTTCTTGTCATCAAAAGAGACATTGATAGATTCCATGACCACTCTTGTTCTCAAGTTATAGACTCTGAAGGCTTTTGTGGAAAGTGGATATCCAACAAAGATTCCTTCATCAGCTTTTAGATCAAACTTGGATAGCTGTTCAGGATGAGTCTTAAGAACAAAACACTTGCATCCAAATACATGAAAATACTTCAGATTTGGCTTCTTTTTCTTCATCATCTCATATGGTGTCTTTCCTTGCTTGTTAATAAGTGTTGCATTTTGAGTAAAACAAGCAGTCTGCACAGCTTCAGCCCAGAAATAGGTTGGAAGCTTTGCTTCATCAAGCATTGTACGTACAGCTTCAATGAGAGTTCTATTCTTCCTTTAAACAACTCCATTTTGCTGTGGAGTTCCAGGAGCAGAAAATTCCTGCTTGATTCCATGGTTTTTGCAGAACTCTTCCATTTTCAAATTCTTGAACTCAGTACCATTATCACTCCTTATTATCTTTACTGAATCTTTGACCAATTTATCCAGTTGCATGACATGATCAATCAAGATAGATGCAGTTTCACTTTTTGTGTGCAAGAAATACACCCATGTGTATCTGGTGAACTCATCCACTATGACCAAAGCATATTTCTTCTTTGCAATAGACATGACATTTACTGGACCAAATAGATCAACATGTAATAGGTGATAAGGCTCAAGAATTGATGATTCAGTCTTGCTCTTGAATGAAAATTTCCTTTATTTGGCCTTCTGACAAGAATCACAAAGGCCATCAGGAGCAAATACTGACTTTGGCAGTCCTCTCACAAGATCTTTCTTGACCAACTCATTTATATTGATGAAATTTAAATGAGAGAGTTTCTTGTGCCAATTCCAGTTTTCTTCAATTGATGCTCTACTTATCAGACAGATTGCAGAACCATCAGTACTTGTTGAAAGCTTAGCTTCATAAATGTTACCATGTCGGTATCCTTTCAGAACAACTTTGCCTTTAGATTTACTTACAACTTCACAGTGTTCTTCAAAGAAATCAACATGATAACCTCTATCACAGATTTGACTTATACTCAGCAGATTGTGTTTAAGTCCTGAGACTAGAGCTACTTCTTTAATGATGACATTCCCAAGATTGATATTGCCATATCCCAATGTTTTTCCAATGTTGCCATCTCCATAAGAAACACTTGGGCCAGCTTTCTCCACAAAGTCTGATAGCAGGGCTTTATTTCCAGTCATATGTCCTGAACATCCACTGTCCAGAACTAGGATGTTTTTCCTGTTGCCCTGCAATCACAAAGACCACTAATGATTAGTTTTAAGGACCCAGACTTGCTTGGATCCTTTGGCCTTATTAAGTTTGTTAACATTTACAACGAATTTAGCATCAGAGTTTATGTTAACATTTTTCTTATCAGAATTTACACTATCAGACTTTGAATCAGAAATTACACTAGAAGGAACAATGGAAACTTTCTTTAAAGAAGCTTTTATTTGATAATAATCATAGTACAAACTATGATATTCCTTACAAGTATAAATGGAATGCCATAAACTACCACAATGAAAACAAAGATTTTGTGGCTTATATCTAACAGACTGACTTTTAACTCCTGACTTTGAAGTTAAGGAGTTTATGTTCTTATTCTTCCTGCAAAAAGAAGCCAGATGGTTAGAACTTCCACAGTTATGACACGTTTTCCTAGGCGCTTCAGGAACAGGCTTATAATCATTGCTTTTATTCACACCTTCCTTTCCATTCCTATTTTCCTAGGTGATTTTACCTTGTTTGCATTCTTAACATCTTTCAGCTTATGCTTAAGCTGCTTCTTAGTCATTAAGCCTATGTTTACTTCAGCTGTCTTCTCCTGTTTTAGTTTGTCAGAAGTTAATTCCTTTTTAATTTCTGATTTCTCATTATCAGACTTTACAGCTACAAACTTGACAGGTTTTAACTTTGGCTTTTGTTTAACAACTACAGGCTTAATACCTTCAGTTCCTTTATCATTCTTATCCTTTCCATAACCTAAGCCCTCTTTCCAGTTTTCACTACTTAACAAATTCTGAGTTGTTCTGCCAGAGTTAGTCCAAGTCCTGATAACCTCTCTTTCCTTTTCTAACTCAGTTTTTAGAGATTCATTTATTTTTAGCACTTCATCCCTAACATAAAAAGCATCATCTCTATCTTTCTGAGTTTGATGGAACATAACTAACTCCTTTTCTAAGAAATCATTTCTTTTCTTAAAAGCAAGATTTTCAGAAGTTAGTCTGTCACATGTTAAAGTTTGATCTCTATAACTAACAAACATGGTTTTAAGATATCTTCTCAACTCATTAGTATCATCAGTATAAAAAGCATAAGTAGTTTGAGGTACCTTTGATTCAGCAGCTTCAGAACTGCTTTTAGCACTTGCCTTATCAGCATTTGCCATCAAGGCATAATTCTCCCCACTTTCAGAATCTGAGGTGTCTGTCCAGCTTTTCTTCTTTGTGACAAGAGCCTTACCTTTGTCACTCTTCATTTTCTTGCAATCAGGAGATATGTGGCCTTTCTCATCACAGTTGTAGCATTTGACATTTGTATAATCTCCTCTGTCAGACTTTCCTCCTCTACTGTCAGATCTTCTGAAATCCTTCTTATAAGAACTTGTGCCTTTCCTGGAAAACTTCTTTCCCTTCCTGAACTTCCTGTATGCAATCTTTGTGATCCCTTTCACCATGAGAGCACACAACTTCATCATCTCCTCATCAGCATCCGTCTCAGGCAAGCTTTCAGATTCTGAGTCATCATCACTTTCAGAACTTGATGACTCAGTATCAGACTTTGTGAAAAGAGCTTTACCCTTGTATTTCCTTGAGGTAGCTGGCTTGGGGGATTCTTCTTCAGCCTTAAGAGCAACTGTCCTTGACTTTCCACCTTTCCTCTTGCTTCTTTGTTCCATCTCAAGTTCATGAGTCTTGAGCATTCCATAAATTTCATCAAGAGTTGTTTCATCAAGATTGTAGTTGTCTCTTATTATTGTTGCCTTCAAATCCCAGCATTCAGGAAGAGCTAACACGAATTTAAGGTTTGAATCTTCAAGATCTTACTCCTTATCAACCAGTGACAGATCATTCAAGAGTTTGACAAATCTATCATATAAATCAGTCAATGACTCATTAGCCTTTGAGTCAAAGTGTTCATACTCTTGAGTGAGTATTGTCTTCCTGTTCTTCTTAATCGTATCAGTTCCCTGACACCTTGTTTCCAAGGCATCCCATATCTTCTTTGCAGTCTTGCAGTTTATGACCCTGTTTAACATTACATTATCAATGGCACTATGCAGTAAGTGTCGTACCTTAGCATCCTTAACAATTGATTCGATATCTTCAGCAGTGTAATCACTCTTCTCCTTTGGTATAGTCTTTGCTGCTTCACCTACAACTGCAACCGCGAGCTTGGTTGGTTTGTGAGGCCCTTCCTTGATTCTATCAAGATATTCTGGATCTGTTGCTTCCAGAAACATGGTCATCCTCACCTTCCATATGGGATATTCAGATGGTCTCAATATGGGAACTCTGATGGTCTCATATCGGCTTTGAATTTGTGTCTTAGGAGGTTCTTCAGTTTTGGTGGGCTTAGTTGGAGTTTCTGTTTCAGACATGATTGTGTTTGGATCTTAAATTGTTTGTGCGTTAACAGATATGCTCTGATACCACTTGTTAGGTCACATACACACACTGTAGAGGGGGTGAATACAGTGTATAGTACAATCAAATCGAACTTTAATAACTCAAGTAACATAAAACAAACTTTATTGAAACAATAAACTCTATTACAGTATGGAACTGTTACCTCTCAGTGATGAACAAATATCGCGAGAGCTGCTAGGGTTATAATGAATAATCTTCTCGAATATGATAACACTTATAGTGTAAACCCTATGTCTGTGTTTATATACTACACAGTTACAAGATAATCGCTAATTGATATGGAATATAATTCTGCTTCCTAAAATATATCAATCAGATATCTTTTCTTCCAAGTATTCTATTCTTTATAGAATTCCTTCTTCATGCATATCTCTTCTTATGTTTGTCTCGATCTTCTTTCCTTTAATCAGCTGTTGTCCTTATCTGAACGTCCTTCAGTACTTAAGTTCTGATATCCATCTTCTGATGATTATCTCCTGATAATATAAGTACTGATATCCTTAAGTCCTGACTTCCAGTAAGTACTGATTTATCCTGTTTAAGTAAGATCTGAAAACTAAACATAAATCATATTAGCCATGACATTATCAAATATATCTAACATTGGTTGATACCATGTGTTGGTTATCAGAAGTTGAACAAGTTAACTAATAAGAACAAGTGTATATTGTCAAAGATAGATGAATTGTTAATTAGAGAGCTTGAATTGACACATGAACTAGAAGAATTCTTGAATAATTTGTAATTGTATTCATTAGTGATATTCTGTTATAATCAGAAGAAACGAGAAAAGGTATAGTATAATAAGAAATTGTTCGCTATAATCTTAAGTTGAACTAGAAACATGGGTAGTACTGGTTAGTATTATATGTGGTGGTGAAATGGTGAGTTTAGAAGGTGACAGTTGATTGGTATACTTGAGGGTTGATTGTTGGTTGTTTGATTGATTGTTGGTGTCATCTTGAGTCCGACTGGTAGTCAATAATATAAAGGAAATACTGCCCAAATTTTTGGAAAATACCCTACTTTTAAAAATAGAAAGTATACTTCCATGTGTTATTGATATTCCTGTTGATACTCCAAATAATTATGATCTCGGTTCTTGAAAAAGATTGTTACAACCAATCCGATTATATATAATTGGTCTTTGATTTCATCTAGCTAGTCATTACTTGGTGCAATTGAGCAATTAAGTGAGTTAATTGGTTAATTTTACCAATTAATGGTGAGTTAGATGGAAATCGATTCCAATTAGATTAAGTCAAATTTTGAGGTGATTTTCAAATCCGAAATCAAAGCAATGAGGAATTTACAGAAAGTAAGGACACCAGTAGAATTCAGAAATTGCTGCAAGTGTGTAAGGCTTTACTTGGATGAATATGCCCTTTGTAATAGACAAGAGAAATAAAAAAGTTACTTGTATAGACAAGTGAGAAGAATGTGTTTAAGAACTAAAGATTCAAGATAGAGCAAAGAGAAGGAAGGAAATGAAGAAGGGAGGTGGAATAAAGAAGAGATTAGTAACTACACAAATATGGATTTTGTTAGACAATCAAAGAGATTTTATCATCTGTAATAAGGTTTTATTAAAGGACTTAAAGGTATACCAACATAGAACGACAATGTAATAAGAATTTTTCCAAAATACTGGAAAACTCGCGAATACAAGTATCCGACGTATGGTAGAAATTAATAATGATAGTAACGTATATGAATTGAAAGATTTCGATCTAAAGTTAGCCACATGAATGGTTTATTTGATGAAAAACCGAACAGTACTATTGGAAGACTCACTTATGTTAAGAAGAAATAATGAACTATGAGAATGAAGAACTTAAATAGGATAGAAAGTGGAATCAAAAGGATGATAAAGAACAGTATAAGATGCCATGATATAGGTAAGGTATGGGTATTATGCGAAACAGAAGTAAAGTGAAGAATTGATGAAACATTTGTAAATTGAGATAGGGAATGCATCCCAGGAATACGATTAAGTACTGGGGGCTAAACGAAAATATCTAGTGACTAGAAATGAAGAGAAAATGGGGGAAAGCGTCAATTGAATTATTATTGATAGGTTATCCCAAACCTAGTCATTCTCTTTTATTAATAAACATTTATTCAATAAGTGGGTTAGTTGCTGCTTGAAGAAATGGTGGTACGTCATCAGATCTAGGAATTGATTGAAAATGATCAATACTATTTGATTGGAGATTTGACAGAAATATTTAGAATACGATGAATTATGTCGAACCAGAATAGTATATACCACTCCTAGATGAGCGAACATTAAATAAGGGAGAACTAAAAGATAGAAATTTGGCTCAACATCGATAACTCAAGGGATTCAAATTACTCCGGGAGTATGATACAAGACATAGATCTCAAAGAAGACTTTATGATAATATAGTATAAAGAAAGTATAAACGTTATATGTGACTAGATGTCAAGGAAGAACATTATAGTCAGTTTCGTATGAGAACCCCCTAGAACCCAAAATAAATGATAACATGGGTTAAAATATGCGAGTTATCCCTCCAGGTTAGTATATTTTCTTTTAAACAGTAAAAGATTTTCGCTCGACAGATATACTCGATTGTGATTCAAGGAAATTAAGGTATGATGATAAGTTTGTGCATCAATCATATCCAGTCGAGATTTTCTTGTTAATTCTTAATTCTGGAGTAATTTCGAGAACGTTAGAAATCGAATACGCCATGGTTTTAGTATATCATTCGCTGATGGACAAGGAGATTAAAGAAACGGTTAAAGAGCCTCAAATACGATTGGAAGCGATTACAAACTAGGTTAATTGAACAAAGAAACATGTGGGAATGAGATTAAACAACCAGTAACTATTGGAAATGTTCATGAGCACGAATTACTAGAATTAGAAAGAAGAGAGAATTAATATACATTATGTTGTTCCTTTTGAGACAACCATATAGGTAGGATAAGTGTAAGTGAGTTGGCTTCACCGCCACCTGTTTAGCAGGTTCATAAGGTGTTTATATGTATATACTCAGGAAGAGTAATTTAGCTCCATTATATATAAAATAGAGACTTGAGTTGAGTTATATGAGCAACTAATAGAATATGATGTCAGCAAGAGGCTGTTGAGTAATGATTGATGATGCGAGTTAAAGTTTATGAAAAGTTGTAAGGTTGAGGGATCAACCTGAGAAAATGGAAGTGAGATACTCGAATGTATAACTATCTGATCCTTAGTGTGATTCTAATGACAGAATCCTTTTAAGGGGGGAAGGATGTAATATCCGGGATATAGCGTGTAATTATTTTTATCAATAAATGATCATTATGTGATTATTATGTGAATTTTGGTGAATTATCTGATGATTGATAATAATATTAGATTTTTATATGTGATAAGATATGAGTATTTGTTAGGTCACACAACATTGTAGAAGGGGGTTGAATACAGTGTTATTACAATCAAATCAATCTTGAACACAAGTAACAGTAAACAGATATAATCAATATAATAAACTCTTTTACAATGGAACTGTTCTCTCTCAGTGATGAACAAATATCACTAAGAGCTGCTAGGTTACAATGAATAATGTATCTCGATAATGATAACACATATAGTGTAAACCTATGTCTGTATTTATATATACTACACAGTTATAAGATAATTTCTAATTTATATGGAATATAATTCTGTCTCCTAAAATATATCAATCAGATATCTTATACAAGTCTTCCAGTCTTCTAATGCTTTCCATGCATATCTTCTTTTTTTTTAGTCTCGATCTTCTACTTTAAATCTTCCTTCCTTAACTGTAAGTCCTCCCGTACTTAAGTTCTTACATGACCTTAAGTCCTGATATTATGTTCCGACTTCCAGTAAGTACTGATTCCAGTAAGTACTGATATTTCCTGTTTGTTAAGATCTGAAAACTAAACATGAAACATATTAGACATGACATCTCAAATATATCTAACAATCTCCCCTAACTTGTAAATTATGTAAAATATACAAGTTAATAGATTTGATGATGTCAAAAACATTTAAGTTCAAATGCATAGAGAATTTAACTGAGTAAATAACTACAACTTATAGTCCTTGTAGCTTTTACCAATCTCACTGAGTCAATCTGAATCCATAATGATTCTTAACAAAGTGTGATATCAGCTTTTCTTCTTTAATCCTCAGGACCTGAGAGAGTGTAGTCTTGAATTGCTTCATCTCTTCATTCTGACTTCCAATCTGATAGATTGCAGTCCTTAAAGCAGAGATATGGTTTCTTTCTAAACCATTGTCCAGTCTTATTACCCTAGGATGAGAAGAGTCTTTATTGTAGAATAGACATTTCTCTTTCAGTATTACCTCAAGCTTAGCGTAATCCTTCTTCATAGGAATTTCACTTCCATCATCTTCAACAATACATGGAATGAATTCTGTAAATCTTGAACTAGAAATTCTTGCTTTATCTCTGATGGTCTTGAATATGAAGTTTGACCATCTCCTGGTAATATTAGACTTTACCTCTAAAAGGTAATGAAAGAATTAAAGTTCTTTCAGAGTTTTGTTCAGTACATCTAATTCTGACATCTGATATGTCCTTCCATCTTCAAGAAATAGAATCAGATTTTCTTTGATGTTGTGCTTATCATGAGCATCCAGTACCACTTGAACAAAGATAACCTTGTTAAGGTATTTCTGAGTAACATCTTCAAGAGGTTTGTCAGTTAGTAAAAATGGATCTCTTGTAGCAACTTCAAGTCCTATTTTGATTTTAGCTTCATCAGAACCTAGTCCAGCCCTGTCTCTTGGTTCTCTAGCATGTAACCCAATAGACATGAAATCAGACAGCAATTGGCTTTTCTTAGGATCTAATGGTTTAACATTTTTCCACAGAAGTTTCTTTTTGTCAGCTACTTCCATCTTGTCTAAATCAAATTAAGCAATGTTAGAGGTTAACTTCTTGACTTTATCAGAACTTGCTGCTTTTGCTTTTGCTTGCTGTTCTTCACTCTGAACAACTTGAGCTTTGTCAGATGTTGTCTTTGATTCTTCAGAAATCTTTTTTCTTTTCAGAGTTTGAACATCTTCTTCAGTCAAAGTATCATCATCATGATTTATAGTTTGATAGACAGGATCTATCACAATTGAAGATATTTTCCTCTTTTAAAACTTTGTAGGTTCATCAACCTTTTCCTTTCTTTTCCATTTAAGATCAATCTCAGATTGTGATCTTGTTTTGGGCTTTGATGCCTCAAAAATTGTCTTTTCTTTGATCACAATCCCTTTCTCCTTAGGCCTTGGAGGTTTCTTTACAGAAGCTTTTGGCTTTAGATTTGTCTTTTCAGCTTTAAATCTAGCTTCTTGCTCCATGAGATTATCTAAATCCATTCCTGGATTATGTTTCAGAAACAATCTTCTAGCAATTTCTTCATCAAGTGTCTGAATCTTAGGATCCTTATAGTAGACAATAGTCTGCTTTCCCTTGAGCTTCAGAGTTTGCATGAACTTTTGAGAATCTTGACTTCCACCTTGTATTAGAACATCAGGCTTTGTCAGACTTTGCTCATCAGAACTTGATCTCAGATTTTGAATATCAGTACTTGCTATCAGATTTTCAGTTAGAGCAGCTTAGAACTTGTCTTCTTTTGCATAGAAGATCTGCTTGCATCAGAGTTTAGTTTCACTTTGCTGCTTTGTTTACTCTGAGTTTGACCTCTACCCTGACTAAGGTTTCCCTGGTCATCAGTTTCATCATCTGTCTTCTTCAGTATTTGATCATCTGAGCATTTGTACTTAACTATCTTCTCCCCCTTTTTGGCATCATCATGTAGTAGGAGTGAGAGAAGAAGTTCTACTGAATTTTGAATTTCATTCAATTGATCCTGTTGAGAAGCTTGATTTTCCAGAACCTCAGTAATTTGGGCATGTTGCTTCTCTTGAGTTTTCTCAATTGCTTTTACTTTCTCAGAAATAGGCCTGATAAACCTCTTTTTATCAAGCTTGGATTCCATATCTAGCTTTTCGGCCTTTTCCAGAAGTTTGTCAACCTTTTCTTGAGTAGCACAGTGTAGACCTTGAAGATGCTTGATAGAGAGAGCAGTGATCGTGAGCTGTGTCTTGAAATCAGAATTTGACAATAACTCATCAGCTTTTGACACATGCTCTGTCAGAATGTTAGAGCTTGGAATGAAATCAGAATCATTCCACTTCTTGGTCCACTCAACTCCCCTGCGAGTATCCTCCCAAGGTATAGGGGCATCCTGCTCAATAAACTTCTTTACCAGTGCTTCCTTTCCCAGAAGGGGAGCTGGAGTCTCAACAGAAATACTGTCGTCAGAACTTAAAGAAGATTCATTATGTTCTGACAGAACAACAGTGTGTGAGGTAACTGGAGATTCAGGAATAACCTCATCCACTGTAGGAATTTCAGCATGCTTTGGAGAAACAGGTGGAGTTGGTATCTCAGCATTTAAGATTGGAGATTGAACTGGAGATTGCTGAGCTTCTATAGGAGCTTCCAAATACTAAATAGAAGGAATGTGCAGCCTATGGATGTCAATTTCAGGACTGAAGCCTGAATCTTCAACTGTAATATCTTCATGAAGAGGAAAGACTGGAGGTGTAACCACTGTATCAGGAACAGTGTCTTGATCGTTAGCTGGAGGTGGCAGAGATTCAATTATAATTGGCTCTTTTGAGATCAGAGATTCCTGATCCCCTTCCTCAGCTTCTGCAGTATCTTCAGATGGAGATTTAGCATTATACCTCTTTGACCTCATTTTCTTCAATCTCCTTGCCAATGAAGGAGTTGCTGTTGCAGCATCAGAACTTACAGATTTCCTCTTCAAAGTATCAGAACTTTGAGCTGCAGTTTCTTTTTGAGAAGTAACATTCTCAGCTTCAACAGTCACAGGTTCTGATGCATGAACCTGTGCTTCCTCTTCACTTTCAGATTCATCCCTGAGAATCATTTTCCTTTTCTTTTGAGGAGGTTGAGGAACAGACTTTATCCTCTTTGGCCTGGAAGATGAAGATCTGATGATATATGCTAACGATTCAGTTTGAGATGATTGAGTTGATGGTTTGAAAGATGTCTCGATGGTAGATTTCGGTTATCGTTGAGAAGTTTGAGGTGCCTGTGTAGTGGTGGTAGGTGCTGAAGGTTGAGGTTCAGATGGTTGGACATCAGGATATAGTGCAGTGTATGTAACTGGATCATAGTTTATTAAGGCTTGTTTGACAGATATGGGAATTTGGAGGGGTCTCAACATAGCCTTCTTATTATCAGTAGATAATAAGTCATTAAAAGCTCTCTTAGCTAGTCTAAATGGTGGAATTAATTCACTAGCTAATTAGGGCTTATCAGCACAACAAAAACTATAAATAAGTTTATAGAATCTAGCAAAGTAGATCGTATTCCTATCTTCTGTCATCCTATCCCCAATAAAGCCTAAAACAGCACTTGCATAATCAAAATGAGTTTGATTAATGAGAGCATACCCGATTTGTTGACTGAGAATTGGAATTGCATCAAAATTAGAACATTTGTTTGCAAAAGCCTTTGTGATGCAGTCGAAGAAGAAACTCCATTCCCTCCTTATGTTGGATCTCTTCAATTGACACAGATTTGCCAATGTCTTTTCATACCCCAGATTGGCCATCATCTGTTGAAGAACTGGCTCCTCAACAGTCGAATAAATGCAATTCTCAGGCAATTACAGTGCTTGGCGAACTGTAGCCAAAGTCACGACATGCTCATCCTCCCCGGTTGTAAAGATGATACTTGGGGACCCATGAACACCACAATCATCATATACGCCACTTCTCCAAAACTCCAGCACTTGATTTCTAGCGATTACTTCAGGTTGGGTCAAAGCATACCCAATATCAGAATTAGCAAAAAAGTCCTGAATAAAGTGAAGTTCCGATGGAGCTTCATCCTTGCTAAGAATAGACGAGTAGTTGTTAGGAACAAACTTAGCTCCATTGAAAATTAAGTCTTTTGGTGCCATCTCTGTAAGAGATTAAGTGAGAAAGAGAGTATTTGTAAGGTGTTTGATAAAAGTCTTGTAAGAAAACGCTTCAGAGAATATCAGAGAGAGAGAGAGAGAATAAGAGAGATTAAGAATAGAAAAGTAAGTAAAAGTTTAGAAAATCTTTTAACTCCCATATATATACTCTCTCCACTCAATAATTATATTTTTGAAGCATGGCAGACAATTTACACCTGGCAACGTGTGAACAGTCAGTAAAAAGTTAAAGCAGGAGTTAATGGGCACGGGAAATAAGCAATAATTACTGTGCACATGCAGTTTTTTAGGAAAAACACGTTTACCACTAACCCAAATGATTATGATTGTTTTTATCTCACCTAAATATATTCTGATTAAATATGACCGTTTCAGTATTTACCACAAATAAGACAAGTAAAGAATAATGCCACGTAAGCATCAGAGTTCATCGGGATTTAATATCAGAACCTAACTTTTATCAGATTTTAACAGTCATCAGAACATGGCTTCTGAACTCAAAAAGTGAATGTTTGTTACTGTGATTCTCTATACAAATACTGACATGATTCATCAGAGTTTAATCATCAGAACTTCCATCAGAACTTGTCCTCTGAATTTATGCAAATAACACTTAACTGTTTGTCAAAAATAACTTAATTACCATAGTAATTTTCATCATTCATATGGAGTGAGAGTGTGTGCATTTAGCAGAGTATCAGATAAAGATTAAAGTCTGATAAACTTTAGTACATCTTAGAAATAAGGCATAACTAAGAAAAGTGCTTAAAATCTGTCAATAATCATGAAGTCTACTATAGAATAAATTTATGCTATAGTCCACCTCAACTGTTTGTGCTCATTTTATGCATCTTTTGAAATTCCTTTTTACAGTGGCTTCTCAGTGTAAGTGAGTCACAACTGCTTATCAGAATTTATGCTATTATCATAGTATTTCTCCAATAATCAGAGAATGTGAAAAGTCACTAAGAAAATTTATTTGCTTTTCTAATACATATTACTTAATACCAGCAATGCACTTGGTTCTTTTCTTCCATATTATTTTCTTCAGATCTCAAAGGAGTACCTGACTTTAATTTTTCTTTTCTTTGCTTTTCTTTTGATAAGTGAGGCTTATCAAGCATGTGGTTCATCCTTAAGGTTTACTGACATCGGAATTTGACATATAAGAAGCAGGAATCTAGTTTGTGACTTAGTAATAAGATACACAAAGTAAATTTGACTAAGCTCAAAATCAGAATTTGCTTGTGTTAATGAGTTTCCACATAAACAACTAATTCAAACATGGGATTTCTAGTATGTTAAAGACTATTAGGTTAGCATCTAGCACAGTATCCTCATTGGATTGAATAGTCACAGAACATTAAAATCACTATCAGAGTATAAAGATCCACATCAGATAATAATCAGCATTTAATGTATTTTAATTTAAGAACAGATTACATAAAGATAAGAGAATCTATAAACACTGATCATAAAGTCTGATGCATGAGAACAAAAACTAAGCAGATTTAGAGAAAGAACCTGAAACCATTCCAAGTTCATTTACCAGTCTTGTAAAAGTAGCTTCACATAGTGGTTTTATGAAGATATATGCTAGTTGTTGATCTGTTGGAACAAAATGCATTTCCACTGTACCTTCCATCACATGTTCCCTTATGAAATGGTACCTAATGCTGATGTGCTTTGTCATTGAGTGTTGAACTGGATTACCTATCATAGCAATAACACTTTGATTATCACAGTAAATAGGGATTTTAGAAAATTCTAACCCATGATCCAGTAACTGATTCTTCATCCAAAGAGTTTGTGCACAATAGCTTCCTGCAGCAATATATTATGCTTCTGCAGTTGATGTGGAAATTGATTTCTGTTTCTTGCTAAACCAAGAAACTAATCTGCCTCCAAGAAATTGGAAGCTTCCACTAGTGCTTCTCCTGTCTATTTTGCATCCTGCAAAATCTGCATTTGAGTAACCTATTAGCTTAAAATCTGAATCTCTAGGATACCACAATCCTAGATCAGCTGTACCCTTAAGGTAGTTGAAAATTCTTTTCACAGCTAGTAAGTGAGGTTCTCTTGGATCAGCCTGAAATCTTGCACAAAGATAGGTAGCATACATGATATCAGGTCTACTTACAGTTAAATAGAGTAAAGAGCCAATCATACCTCAGTAGTTAGTAATATCTACTGATGAACCAGTATCTTTATCTAACTTGGTTGCAGTGGAAATGAGAGTGGATGCTGTTGAACTGTCTTGCATTCTAAATTTCTTGAGTAAATTTCTGGTGTATTTGGATTGACAGATAAAAGTACCTTCTTCATTTTGCTTGACTTGAAGGCCCAGAAAATAACTAAGTTCTCCCATCATACTCATTTGATATTTTGACTGCATTAGCTTTGTAAACCTTTTACAGAGTTTGGCATTTGTAGAACCAAATATGATATCATCAACATATATATGTACCAAAAGTAAGTCTTTTCCATGGTTGAGGTAGAACAGTGTTTTATCAATTGTACCTCTGTGAAATCCACTTTCCAGAAGGAATTGAGCTAAAGTCTCATACCATGCTCTTGGAGCTTGCTTAAGGCCATAAAGTGCTTTGTCAAGCCTGGAGACATGATTTGGAAATTTTGAATCTATAAAGCTTGGAGGTTGTTCAACATACACCTCTTCTTCCAATTCTCTATTAAGAAAAGCACTTTTACATCCATTTGAAAGATTTTAAACTTTTTGTGAGCAGCATAAGCCAACAAGATTCTTATGGCTTCCAATCTAGCAACTGGTGTAAATGTTTCATCATAATCAATACCCTCTTGTTGAGAGTAACCCTTAGCAACCAGCCTAGCTTTGTTCCTTGTAATTATGCCATCACTGTTAGTTTTGTTTCTGAACACCCATTTTGTGCCAACAACTGATCTGTTCTTTGGTCTTGGCACTAGGGTCCAGACTTTGTTTCTTTCAAATTTATTTAACTCTTCCTGCATTGCTTGCACCCAATTAGCATCTTGAAGAGCTTCTTCCACTTTCTTTGGTTCAGTCTGAGACATAAAAGAAAGATAGAGACATTCATTTGATGTTGCAGTTCTAGTTTTGAAACCTGCTTCAGGATCTCGAATAATTAAGTCAGGTGTATGTGATTTGGTCCACTTCCTTGCAGATAGAAGTTAATTTCTAGAACTGGATCCTCCCCCATGATCCATGCTATCTCCATTAGCATTTTCTGATGCTCCCCCTGTAGTTATGCTCTCTGAGACTTCAGAATTTGAGTTGGATCCTTCAGGACTTGAAGTATCAAAGTTTCCAGAATTATCAGAATTTGGCTCATCAGAACTTGATGAATCAGAACTTGAAGAGCCAAAGACAGGTTCTGATGCTTCTTGAGAGTCTTGAGTTGTGGTAGGATCTTCAGTTTGCTCCCCCTGGACAGGTGCATTTTCCTTTGGTGTTGTTACCACAGTTTCAATGACATCATAACTTAACCCATTAGAACTTACAGGATCAGAGTTTAAGTCATCAGAATTTACAGAATCAGCATTTAAGTCTTCATTTTCAAATCTTAGCTGATCGTGATCATTGAAATCTTCAAGTCCAGTAATCTTCTTATCATCAAAAGATACATTGATAGATTTCATGAAAACCCTTGTTCTTAAATTGTAGACTCTAAAGGCTTTTGTGGAATATCCAACAAAAATTCCTTCATCAGCTTTTAGATCAAATTTTGACAGCTGTTCATGATGAGTCTTGAGAACAAAACACTTACATCCAAATACATGAAAGTATTTCAGATTTGGCTTCTTTTTCTTCACCATCTCATATGGTGTTTTTCCATGCTTGTTTATGAGTGTAGCATTCTGTGTAAAACAAGCAATCTACACAACTTCTGCCAAAAGTAGGTTGGTAGCTTTGCTTCATCAAGCATAGTTCGTGCAACTTCAATTAGAGTCATGTTATTTCTTTGTACAACTCCATTTTGCTGTGGAGTTCCAGGTGCATAAAATTCCTATTTGATTCCTTGCTCTTTGCAGAACTCTTCCATGATTGAATTCTTGAACTCAGTGCCATTATCACTTCTTATAATTTTAACAGAATCTTTGACCAACTTATCTAGCTGTCTGACATGATCAGTTAAAGTAGATGCAATTTCATTCTTCTTGTGCAAGAAATACACCCAAGTGTATCTTGTGAACTCATCTACTATAACCATAGCATATTTCTTCTTTACAATAGGCATGACATTGACTGGACCAAATAGATCAACATGAAGTAGGTGATAAGGCTCAAGAATTGAGGATTCAGTTTTGCTCTTGAAAGAAGATATTCTTTGTTTTGCCTTTTGACATGAATCACAAAGGCCATCAAGAGAAAATACTGATTTTGGAAATCCTCTCACAAGATATTTCTTTACAAGCTCATTTATGTTGTTGAAATTTAAATGAGAGAGTCTTTTATGCCAATCTCAGCTTTCTTCAATTGATGCTCAACTCAACAGACAGATTGCAGAACCATCAGAACTTGTTGAAAGTCTGGCTTCATAAATGTTACCATGCCGGTAACCTTTTAGAACCACTTTGCCTGTAGAATTGGTTATAACTTCAAATTGTTCTTCAAAGAAATTCACATGATAACCTCTGTTACATATTCGACTCACACTTAGCAGATTGTGTTTAAGTCCTGAGACAAGAGCTACTGTTTCAATGATGACATTCCCAAGATTGATATTGCCAGATCCCAAAGTTTTTCCCATGTTGCCATCTCCATAAGAAACTCCTGGGCCAGCTTTCTCCACAAAGTCTGATAGCAGGGCTTTATTTCCAGTCATATGTCCTGAACATCCACTATCCAGTACTAGGATGTTTTTCCTGTTGCCCTGCAATCACAGAGACCACAAATGGTTAGTTTTAAGGACCCAGACTTCCTTAGATCCTTTGGCCTTTTTAAGTTTGTTAGCATTTGCAGCGGATTTAATATCAGAGTTTATGATAACATGCTGTTTATCAGAACTTATATCAGACTTTGCATCAGACTTTACACTAAAAGGAATTAAAGTAACTTTCTTCAAAGAAGGTTTTATTTGATAATAATCATAGTACAAACTATGATATTCCTTACAAGTATAAATGGAATGCCATAAACTACCACAATGAAAACAAGGATTTTGTGGCTTAAACCTAACAAACTGACTCTTAATTCCTAACTTAGGAGGTAAAGAGTTTATATTCTTATTCTTCATGCAAAAAGAAGCAAGATGGTTAGAGTTTCCACAGTTATAACATTTTTTTCTAGGAGCATTAGGAACAGGTATATAATTTTTACTTTTATTCACACCTTCCTTACCATTCCTATTTTTCCTAGCTGCCTTTACCTCGTTGACATTCGTAATTTCTTTCATCTTATGCTTAAGCTGCTTCTTTGTCATTAAGCCTATGTTAACTTTAGCTGGTTTATCCTGTTCTAATTTTTCAGAAGTTGACTTTTCCTTAACTTCTGCTACAGACTCTTTCATCTTTTCAGAATTAGACTTTACAGTTTTAGCTACAAACTTAACATGATTTACCTTTTCTTAGCAGTCTGTTTAACAACAATTCGCTCAATTTGTTCAGTTCCTTTTTCATTTTTATCATCTCTATGACCTAAGCCCTTTTTCCAGTTTCCACTACTTAATAAATTCTGAGTTGTTTTGCCAGAGTTAGTCCAAGTCCTGATAATCTCTCTTTCCTTTTCTAACTCAGTTTTTAGAGATTCATTCAATTTTAGCACTTCATCTCTAACATAAAAAGCATAATCTCTTTCTTTCTGAGTTTGGTGGAACATAACTAACTCTTTTTCTAAATAGTCATTCCTTTCCTTATAAGCAAGATTTTCAGAAGTTAATCTTTCACATGTTAAAGTTTGATCTCTGTAACTAATAAACATGGTTTTAAGATATAATCTCAACTCAGTAATATCATCAGTATGAAAAGCATAAGTTGTTTGAGGTACCTTCAATTCAGCAGTTTCAGGGCTCCCATCAACATTTGCCATCAAGGCATAATTCACCTCATCTTCAGAATCTGAAGAGTCTGTCCAGCTTTTCTTATTTGTGAAAAGTGCCTTTCCTTTGTCACTCTTTCCTTTCTTGTAGTCAGGAGATATGTGGCCTCTTTCACCACAATTGTAGCATTTGACATTTGAGTTGTCTCCTCTGTCAGACTTTGCACTTTTGCCTTCAGACTTTCTGAACCCTTTCTTATCAGCACTTACACCTTTCCTGGAAAACTTCTTTCCCTTTCTGAATTTCCTGTAGGCTATCTTTGGGATACCCTTCACCATAAGAGCACACAATTTCATCATCTCTGCATCATCATCCATTTCAGGTAATCTTTCAGTTTCTGAATCATCATCATCAGAATATGATGACTCTGAATCAGACTTTATGATGAGAGCCTTTTATTTGCCCTTCTTTGAGACAGAAGCTTTAGGAGATTCCTCCTCAGCCTTAAGAGCAACTATCCTTGACTTTCTCCCATGTCTCTTGCTCTTTTGATCCATCTCAAGTTCATAAGTCTTGAGCATACCATAAATTTCATCAAGAGTAGTTTCATCAAGAGAATAGTTGTCTCTTATGGTAGTAGACTTCAAATCCCAATTTTCAGGAAGAGCTAAAAGGAATTTCAGATTTGAGTCTTCAAGATCATATTCCTTGCCCTCAGTGACAAATCATTCAAGAGTTTGACAAACCTGTCATATAATTCAGTTAATGACTCACCAGCTTTTGAGTCAAAGCGCTCATACTCTTGACTGAGTATAGTCCTCTTGTTCTTTTTGATTGCATCAGTTCCCTGGCATCTTGTCTCCAAAGCATCCCATATCTCCTTTGCAGTCTTGCAATTAATTACCCTATTTGACATGACATTATCAATGGAACTATGTAGCAAATGCCTTACCCTTGCATCCTTGGCAATAGATGAGATGTCTTCAGTTGTGTATTCACCTTTCTCCTTTGGTATGGACTTTGCTGGTTGATCTGCAACTATAACAGAGAGCTTGGTAAGCTTATATGGTCCTTCATTAATCCTATCAAGGTATTCTGGATCTGTAGCTTCCAGAAACATAGCCATCTTCACTTTTCATATGGGATACTCAGAAGGTCTCAGTATGGGAACCCTAATAGTCTCATATAGACTTTGGATTTGAGTGTTTTTAGTTTCTTTAGTTTTGGTGGGCTTGGTTGGAGTTTGTGCTTCTTTAGACATGATTGTTTGGATCTTTACTATATGTGTGTCAATATATAAGCTCTGATACCAATTGTTAGGTCACACAACACTGTAGAAGGGGGTTGAATATAGTGTTATTACAATCAAATCGATCTTGAACACAAGTAATAGTAAACATATATATTCAATATAATAAACTCTGTTACAATGGAACTGTTCTCTCTCAGTGATGAACAAATATCACTAAGAGCTGCTAGGTTATAATGAATAATGTATCTCGATTATGATAACACATATAGTGTAAACCTATGTCTGTGTTTATATATACTACACAGTTACAAGATAACTTCTAATTGATATGAAATATAATTCTGTCTCCTAAAATATATCAATCAGATATCTTATACAAGTCTTCCAGTCTTCTAATTCTTTCCATGCATATCGTCTTTTGTTTTAGTCTCGATCTTCTACTTTAAATCAGCTTCCTTCCTTAACTGTAAGTCCTCCCGTACTTAAGTTCTGACATGAACTTAAGTCCCGATATTATGTTCTGACTTCCAGTAAGTACTGATTCCAGTAAGTACTGATATTTCATGTTTGTTAAGATCTGAAAACTAAACATGAAATATATTAGACATGACATCTCAAATATATCTAACAGTATTTTAATTTTAATATGTAAAGAATAAAATATAGGTAATTGTGATATTTTTCTAGTAATTTTTGGATTGTTATTAGATTTTAAAATGATTTATGAATTTATTAATTATTTTCTGTATAATTACAAAACTGTTTTATAAAACCGGAAATCGTCCAACTTCAACCATTTGTGCGTTTTTACAACCCGAAACAATTCGGAAAACTCCTTCCTAACCTAATCTAATTATTCCGGACATTTTCCGTGTTTTGACTTTTCCAATCCGGATTACGGCTTGACCCGTACGCGTCCCGGTGTAAAATATTCGATATGATAATTATTTCGATAGATCAATAAAACCCGTATTCTCGAAAGACGGGATATTGTTACATTATTCTCGTATAAAGTGTTTTATAAGAAGCCCGATTTTGATAATTTTCCAATACGGGTATCAAATCAGATCATTTTTGCAGTTACTTAGCGGCTAAGTAATTTATCTTTGGATCCAATACGATCCAATGGGTATTAATATCCCATAAATATAAATAGCCCTTTTATTATTTCATTTTATTCGTATAATCATAACCGAACAGTAAAAACATAGAATTTATAGAGAAAAACCCGTTAAATCGTCGCGTTCTTGAGAATCAAAACCAAAAACGAAAGCGTTATCAACTCGGAATCAAGCGTGCCATATGCCGAATTAAAGCTCTCGAAAAGTTTTTTCATAATCAAGTATCCATTTCAGTGTATAAACCAAGGTGATTTTCTTATTTATTTATTTTATTTTAAATTAATTAAGGATTAATATATGAAATTTTGATTTTGATGTTGTTGATATGATTTGATGATTATATCTTGTTGATAATTTTGTCCTGATCATTTGGTATATTATATGATGAATTTGGAGTTCAATAACATATAGAAAATTGAGTTTGGTTCTCGAAATATCAAAATTAGGGTTAATGTGTTTGAATGTTCTTAATTGAAAATTAGGCATTTCTTTGTTAGGGGTTATTAAATGAAATTGATTATACCAACGTGTAGATCGTGGAAAAACAAATCAAATGGTGTATATCTGATTGGGAATAAAATAAACCCTGATTTCGTAATTAATATTACATTAATTATATTAGAATTAGGCTGGCAGCTAAGCCCATTAGAAAGGGCCCAAAACCCTGAATATTAATTAATTTCGTAATTAATTAATATGGGATAAATTAGCTAATAAATAAAGTCCGATTAAGGATACAATTCCTTGGAAATTGGCCTCCAAGAAACCTTATAGGATAATAAGTCTACCAAAGACCATAAGGGTTTGTCCGTTCTTTGTACATAAACCCTTCTGAGGGTTTCACGCAGTTTTAGCAGTTTCCTACTTCCTAGGACTCCAAAGTCCATTCGAATTCAGAGACTTGTCCACCAAGTCTCCTAACTCTAGTCCAATTCAAGGACTCCCGACATCTATATAAGGGGCCTCACCCCCACACATCAGAACTATATTTTTTAACTTGATTCTCTAACTCACAGAGATACGTAGGCATCTCGTAAAGGCAGAGTTAAGCTACGAGACACGAGAGCAGCCATTAAAGGCCTTGAGCTCCTGAACCCTTATAATAAATACAATAATTAATATACCCTAGTTTTCAATCCATAACATTTGACGCCATCTGTGGGAAACTAACAACAACCATGGTGAGAACACGGAGTGGAAACAGCGCCCCTGAAGGAACACCAGCTGGGAAGCCCAAATGATTTCGTCAACAATGAAGATACCTCCGCATTCAACCTATGCCGCCACCCAAGGAGGAGCCTAGGTAGAGGCAACTGAACCTCAGCCACAAGGGACGATTCCCCCGGCTCCTCAAGGGACGAATTCCCAACTTCAGCAGCTACATACACCTGTGAATTCTCGACCCATTGGGTATGAGTATTCAACTGTTGTGACCACTAACCCCTTATGGGATGCCCCTTTACCCCGAGGCTGGAGGAAGTGGACATGCTAATCGGAGTGAAGTACAAGGGTAGACGCCCCAATATATACGTGGTTTGGCTCCTATCCCGGAGGATCAATAATTCTCTGGTCCTTACACTGAGAGAGATTCCGAATCATCGGATGATGATGTGGCCCCAAGAAGGAGGCGTGCTGGCAAAGAACCGATACCTGGTGGTGGCCAGTGACCTAGGAGCACCCGAGGGATGAATCCCTAAGTAGTGCAGGAGAGAATCAGGGCTCACGAGGCTGAGATTCAAAGGCTAAAACGCGACCTGGAGGCACACTTGACCCCCAGACCCCCACTACCACCAAGGGGGAGAAATTATCCTCCAATCATAGACCTGGAAGGTCCACAGCAAAGAAGGGCTATTGTCCTGAGGGCTGATCCAAGTGATGTTCTGCCCCTAGGAGATTCTGACGATCCCACTCCACCGTTTACTAAAGAGATAATGAATGCCCATATCTCAAGGAAGTTTAAGATGCCCACCATCAAAGCTTATGATGGCACTGGAGACCCAGCTAATCATGTCAGGACATTCTATAATGCACTGTTGCTGTAGCCCGTGAATGACACTATTAAATGTCGAGCCTTTCCTCAAACCTTGTCAGGAAAGGCTCAAAGATGGTACAGTCATTTTCCTACGAATTCTATTGGGTCCTTCAGAGAGCTAAGTCAAGCTTTTATTAAGCAATTCATCAGTGGGAGAGTGCATGAGAAAAGCTCAGCATCCCTCATGAGCATTGTGCAAGGAGCAAAAGAGTCATTGAGAGACTACCTGAACCGTTTCACTAGAGAGGCTTTGAAAGTCCCAGACCTTGATGACAAAGTAGCTATGATAGCACTACAACAGGGAACTAGGGATGAGTTCTTCAAGATGTCATTGGCCAAGCGCCCCCTGAAAGTATGTTACAGCTCTTAGATAGGGCCGGGAAATACATCAAAGTGGAGGAGAGCATGAAGAAGACAATAGTGAATAATGAGCCCGCTGGTGGCAAAAATCGAAAGACTGATCTGGAGTATATTGCTAAGGACAAGTATCCTAGAACTGAGCAAAACACTGATTCGACCCCGAAGAAGGGAGGACCTGGGCAAAAGTTCACTGAATATGCTAAGTTGAATGCTCCTAGAAGCCAGATCTTAATGGAAATTGAGAAAGATAGAGAAATTTGTTGGCCTAAACCCCTGAAGGCTGATCCTACCAAGCTAGATAAGAGCAAGTATTGTAGATTTCACAAGGATGCTGGTCATGACACCGATGAGTGTAGACAATTGAAAGATGAAATAGAGTTCCTCATTCGAAAAGGAAGGTTAAGCAAGTACACTAGAGATGGAGGAGATAGAAATAATAATGGGAGAAAGAATTTTGATGATCGTAGGAGGGACCAAGACGATCAAGGGCGAAATCCCCAGCCTAGGGGACCAGTGATAAATGTAATCTTTGGAGAATAATGACCCCGAGGGCCTGTGATAAATACAATCTTTGGAGGGCCAACTGCTGCTGGTTCATCCAAAAACTCAAGGAAAACATATACTAGAGAAGTTATGCATATTGTTGGGGAAGTCCCGAAGAGGGCTAGGACAGGAGTGACAATGGCATTTGATGATTCCGACTTGGAGGGTGTGAAATTTCCTCATGATGATCTGCTGGTTATAACACCGATAATAGGGAACAACCCGCTGAAAAGGGTTCTTGTAGATAATGGTGCCTCGGTGGACATTTTGCTCCATGATACCTTTTTAAGGATGGGTTATAATGATTCTCAATTAACCCCGACCAATATGCCGATATATGGATTCGCAGGAGTGGAGTGCCCCGTCGAAGGGATAATTAAGTTGCCAATGACCATAGGTCAGGAGCCAAGACAAGCAACAAAAAAGTTGGACTTTGTAGTGGTAAAGGCTGGATCAACTTACAATGCAATCATGGGAAGAACATGAATACATGATTTCAAGGCAGTCCATTCTTCCTACCATTCAGTGATGAAGTTCCCTACCCGGAATGGGATTGGCGAAGAGATAGGAGATCAAAAAATGGCAAAGAGTTTTTATGTGGCCTCTCTTAGGGCTGATGGAGTTTGGGGCAGGTTCTGCCTATTGAAGATTTGGATATCCGTGAAAATGATGAGAAAAGAGGGAAGCCAGCAAAAGACTTGGTTCCGATTCCTTTGGCTCCCGAGGATCCTGAGAAAGTAACTTTCATTGGAGCATCACTAGAAGAGCCCCATAGAGTGAAGTTGGTGAAGTTTTTATAAGAGAATAGTGATGTGGTTTCATGGTCGGCAGCTGATATGCCAGGTATAGACCCAGAACTGATCACTCACAAGCTGAATGTGGATCCAAATTGAAAGACTGTAAAGCAAAAGAAAAAATTCTTTGCTCCAGAGAGGCAAAAAACTATTAACCAAGAAGTAGAGAAGCTCTTAGAGGCTAGTTTCATTGAAGAGATACAGTTTCCGGAATGGTTAGCAAACCTTGTAATAGTGAAGAAGGCTAATGGAAAATGGAGGATGTGCGTAGATTTCACTGATCTGAATGACGCATGCCCTAAGGACTGTTTCCCATTACCAAGGATAGATACATTGATAGATGCAACTGCTGGTCATGAAATGCTGAGCTTCATGGATGGATTCAGTTGATATAATCAGATCAAGATACAAAAGGATGACACCCCAAAGGTATCATTCATTAATGAATGTGAGGTTTTTTGTTATCTTGTTATGGCATTTGGTCTCAAGAATGTAGGTGCCACCTATCAAAGGTTGGTAAATAAGTTTTGCAAGAACCTTATTGGAAAAACTATGGAAGTTTATGTTGATGACATGTTAGTCAAGAGTTTATTAAAAGCTGATCACATAACCTATTTGAGGGAAGCCTTTGAAGTGTTGAGATATCACAAAATGATGTTAAATCCTGTAAAGTGTGCTTTCAGGGTGGGATCTGGAAAGTTTCTAGTTTTGATGGTCTCCAAGAGGGGAATCGAGGCCAACCCTGATAAAATAAAGTCTATCCTGGATATGGAACCACCGCGTTCCATAAAGGACATTCAGAAACTCACTGGAAGAGTTATAGCTCTAGGACGTTTCATCTCCAAATCTGGAGACTGGTGTTTCCCATTCTTTAAATCCTTGAAGAAGGTTAAAGATTTCGTATGGACTGAGGAAAACCAAGAGGCATTTGAAGGATTAAAGAAATATATGGTTCAAGCCCCGTTGTTGGCCAAGCCATCCCTGAGTGAAACTTTGTACTTATACTTGGCCATTTTAGAAAATGCCTTGAGTGCTGTATTGGTTAAGGAGGAACTTAAAGTCCAGAAACCCGTATACTATGTTAGCATAATCCTACATGGAGAGTTGAATTATTCGACTATTGAGAGGTTTGCTTTAACCTTACTTTCAGGCTCCTAAAATCGAAGTGTTAACAAATCAGCCCCTGAGAAACATTATTCATAGTCCCAAAGCTAGTGGGAGGCTGATAAAGTGGGCAATAGAATTGGGAGAATTTGACATCAAGTACAAGCCACGAACGACAATAAAAGCCCAAACATTGGCTGACTTCGTGGTGGAATGTACCATACTCAACCAAGAAGTCTGGGGGCAGGAAGATATTATACCTCAAGACACGGAAGGTGATAAAGGAGACAAATAAAAGGACATTAAGGAGAAGGAATATTGGGTTCTCTATTTTGATGGAGCATCAAAAACAAATTCAAGCGGAGCAGGGCTAGTTTTACAAAGCCCTGATGGGTTCTTGATTGAATATGAAGCTAGACTTCCTAACTACAAACAATAAAGTAGAATATGAAGCTCTGATAGCTGGCCTCGGCCTGACAGGGACATTTAGAGTCAAGAACTTAAAAGTCTGTGGAGACTCGAAGTTGGTCATATCCCAGGTCAAGGGAGAGTTTGAGGCAAGGGATGATACAATGACTAAGTATGTCCGCCTAGTAAGGGCAGTTATGACTCAGTTTGATGAATGCCATATTGAGCACATCCCAAGGGAGGAAAATGCTAAGGCGGATGTGTTGTCTTAGTTCGCTTCATCAGAGATAGAGAAAAGTTGTATACTTCCTCGTTTTAAAAAACACAGAGCATTGATGTTAAGCTTGTAGCTCCTATAGGGAGGGGGACATCATGGATAGATCCCATTAAGGTCCATATTCAAACTGGTTGGCTACCAAATGATGTGATCGAAGCACGGAAGTTGGTTGTTCGAGCACTGAGATATTCCTTGATCGATAGGATTTTGTACAAAAGATCTTATGTGGTTCCTTATTTAAGGTGTCTCAGGCCTAATGAGGCACACTGGACTCTTGAAGAAGTACACGAAGGTATCTGTGGACAACACCTGGGGGCAAAGTCCTGGCTCATAAGATAACCCGTTTAGGCTTTTATTGTCTAGAGATGATGGCCGATGCCAAAGATTATGTGAGGAAGTGTGAATGTTATCAGAAACATGCACCGGTTGTTCGACAACCTCCTGAGATGCTAACTTCCATTAATTCTCCCATCCCTTTTGCTGTGTGGGGAATGGATATACTTGGGCCTTTTCCCATGGCCACAACTCAAATGAAGTTCTTATTTGTAGCCATAGATTATTTTACCAAGTGGATTGAAGCCAAACCTCTGGATAAGATCACAACTAAGAAGGTTGCACAATTTGTCTGGGAAAATATCATGTGCCAATATGGAATTCCCCGTATCCTGATTACCGACAATGGAACACAATTCAACAATGAGGAATTCAAGAAGTATTATGAGGAGAATGAGATTGAGTTGCGGTTTACTTCCATAGCTCACCCGTAGGCCAATGGGCAAGCGGAAGTGGCGAATCGTATAATCCTGGATGGACTGAAGAAGAGGATCGAGAAATCAAGAAATAATTGGGTGGATGAAATACTGCCAATATTGTGGGCCTGTAGAACAACTTGTAGAGTCACTACTGGAGCAACTCCCTTCATGTTAGCATATAGGGAATAAGCTATTATTCCTGTGGAAATATCACACTCATCACCCAGGATCCAAGAATACAATGCTGAAGAGAATGAGGAAGGACAAAGGCTAGCCCTGGATCTAATTGATGAGGTACGGGATGAGACACATGCCAAGATAGTGGAATATCATAAAAAGGCTTCTTTTTACTACAACTTATGGGTAAAGGAAAGGTTTTTCAAGCAAGGAGACTTGGTTCTGAGGAAGGTGAAAGCTTCCGGCGTTGGGCAGAAGGGAAAAATTGCCCCAAATTGGGAAGGGCCATACAAGGTCAAAAGTGTTCTAGGAAGAGGATCTTACAAGCTGGAGACCATGAATGGTTTTGAAGTCCCAA
The DNA here is from genome assembly GCF_009905375.1 of Apium graveolens. NCBI lineage: Eukaryota > Viridiplantae > Streptophyta > Magnoliopsida > Apiales > Apiaceae > Apium > Apium graveolens. The sequence goes on from NC_133656.1 coordinate 137,935,663, forward strand.
GAACCTGGCACGCACAGAATCTGAAAATTTACTATGTGTAAAATAGTTGAGCACGATTCTCACTTGTCAAAATGGCAAGTAGGTTGAAAAGCACCTTGAAGCTTTGCTTGCTTAGGATTTCATGTTTTAATTTTATAAGACTACTCTTTCAAGTTTGAAGTTTATTAAGACTTGTGTAAGGGATGGATCCTAAAAGTTTATAAATTTTATAAAGATTATGAAATATGGTTAAAGTCCCTATGGCATGAGATAAGAGCATAAAGTTTGATAAATAAACCAGATTCAAATAAGAAAAATACAAAGTTCGATAAATAAGATAGTCAAAAACAAAATAAGATAAATAAGCCACGTAGGGCTAATAAAACTCTAAGGAGCGAAGGTGCCCTCGACATCGATATTATCATCCCCTTCGCTCTCGCTGGTCGTCTCAGCAATCCCGGTCTCGGAAGAAGAAGAAGAGCTATGGTCGGCTGTTGAAGGCCTAGAAGATGACTCGGGAGGAGGAAGAAGCGGGTCCTGAGGGATACGATCTGAGACAACTATATGGGTACAAAACCTCTGCAGTAGAGTCTCATCATTAGGACAAACGTAGTCTGCCGGGTTAATGTCAGGACAAGCCTCATTCACGGTTCCAAGGGCCGTGTCCCAGCCAGTCCTAAAAAACCCAGGGAACACCGTGTCATCCCTTACCCTCATGGACTGAGTAAACTCCTCCGAGTCTAGATAAGAATCAATCACCCTGTCCTTCTCAGTCCTCAGTGTAACTAGCTCAGTGTTTGCCTCACCTAGCTCCTCCTCGTTATGCTTCATCCCCCTCTCTAACGAAGCATACTTTCTCTGCTGTCTTCTAAGGGCATTATCAGCATTATCTGAGGCCTTCTTCCACGATTCAGCTTGCCTCACAGCTTCCTGGAAGTAAGCATCAGACTGAAACAAAACAATAAACAAGGGTGTAAGGCAAGTAAATGCTACAAGTATAAAAAAAGAGTCGGATTTCAAGAAAGGATCATACCGAGGCCAATGACTGAGCACCCATGAACTTTGTCCTCTCCAAATCTGGGCCAGCCAAAATTTCAGTAAAGTCCTTGGGGGTCACACCGTGGAAGGACCAATCCTACGCATGTTTCGTGGATCCAACCACAGTATCCCCACGACAGAACCCCTAGAGAGGCTGGAAAGACCCAGTGACAATAGAAGTGGGAGCAATAGCAGAAACAGGGACATTTGGGACTTCAGTTCCCCCAGAAGAAGCCTCCACCATAGGCTCCTTGTGCTTCCTTAAGAAGCTAGGCTCCAAAGCCTTTCCCCGGGTATCCTATCCTGCGAGCCGAGCCTTCTTTATCCTTGCAGTTTCTTCAATGACAGGCACGTTATCCTCGTTGATTTCCTTAGCAGCTGCAAAGATAAAAGAGAAATAAAAATAAGTGGTGTCAATAATGTATGAAAAAAGAAAAAAACAAGAAGGTAAAAAAAATACCCTGTGCAGAAACGGAGTAGAGTCCCACTTGGATAGGGAAAACTCCTCTAATAGAGTCCAGCTGGGAGTGGCACCATCATCCTGAATGAGCTCATTATAGATAATAGTCTTCTCGGGGGTTAGGTGGATGGATTTAAGGCTACCATCGCTGACCTTCCCTAAGGAAGATCTGAAGAGGGTGCCACAGTCCCCATTCTCCCACCTTAGCCTTACAAAACTACTCATCCAGTGTTGGTTATTGTCGGGGATGGAAACACTAATAAATATATGTTTACATTTGGGCCTTTGTCTAATATAGACCCAACCACAAGTGTTTTGAGAACTATTGTAACACTGAAAGATTTTCCTAAAGGGAAACTGCCCCTAAGACACGAGACCATGAAACATAGAATGTTTCTCCAAGCATTAGGAGGAAGCTGACAGGGATTAATTTGTAAATATGCTAGTAAGACAGGAATGAAATCATGGAAGGGAAACCTAAGCCCAACGGTAAGGGCGTCTACATAAATAAATAGAGTGTCGGGCTTCCAGTGACAACTACGATCACCACCATCAGCGGGAACTACCCTAAGAGGGGGACGAACGTTATAAAGTGCGTTCATTTTATCAAAATCTATATTGTACCATTTGTTACAATAAGCAAATGAATCTAGATGAGCATTGGATGGGTATTCATCCCCCCTAGTGTTAATCATGTCTAGTAATGACATATAAGACGAGCGGATTTCGATATCGTTACCTCGTTTTGAAGCAGAAGCGATCTTAGCCGCTCTCTCAGAACTCTTGTCTGCCATTAATGGAGGAGAAGAACTTGAAACTCTGGAAGGAGAAGAAGAAGGCCAGAAAAGGGCTAGGAAGATCACCGAAAAACTTCTAGAAGGGAGAGGAGTGTTTGAGAGGTGAGGAATGTGAAATGAAAATTGAGAAGTGTGAATGAAATCACACTCCCCCTCCACTCTTATATAGCCTCACCAACCAGCAATTGGGCCTGTTAAAAGCCCATTTGGGCCCAAAAATGGAATATTCAGGAAGAATCCAGAGAATTCTGAATATTTATATATATATATATATATATTAAATTATAAAAAAAATCCCAGGAATATTGTGAATGATCTAGAACATTCTAGATCTTGGGCTTTGAAACCCATGAATAATGACCCAACAAAAGATAGGCCCAACCAGAAGCCCAATGCAAGGGCCCAAATCAGGAAATCTATTTAAGAAATCCACATAACTGAGTAAAGGGCCCAAAATCTTTTTTAAAAGCCTGGAAATTAAAAGGCCCAAAAATCAAGGACCAATTAGGGTAAAAGAAAAATGAGCAAATATTAGAAATTAATCCTGACCTTATTTCGGTCAGGATTCCTAATCGAAGCAGCCTGCTCGAAATTCCTCATGACTAGGGAATAGTGGCCCTTTATTCGGTCAAAAATTAATTCAACAAAAAAGATCCTGACCGAAATAGGTCAGGATTCTGGTCGAATGATCCTGACCCAAAGAGTTGTCGACTAGGAAAATTAGGGCAGTAATTCGGTCAAGATAGAAGAAATCCTGACCGAATCTGGGTTAGGTTTCTAGTCGAAGGCTCCTGATCGAAGCAAATCACGAGCAGGAAAAATAGAGGCTTTATTCGGTCAGAACAGTCAGAATCCTAACCGAAAATTTATGGTCGACTGTTACCAACCGAATGGGCCTTCAATCAGACTTAATGGAAGGCTTACTCGACCAGGATCCTGACCGAAAGGATTCCTGGTCAAAAATGGATATTAAAAAAATAGATAAGAAAAAGAGAAGAAAAAAGAAAAAAGAAAAGAAAGAAAATAGAGAAAATATTAGAAAATTATGAATGTTCTCTGGAAATCAAGGAATAATTTCCAGAAATTATGGAAAATTACTGGAAATTCCTGGAAAATTAAGAATAAGTCCGGAAATTAAGGATAAATTCTGAAAATTAATGAAAAAATCCCAGAATTAAGGGAAAATTCCTATAAATTAAGGAAAAATCCTAGAAATTAGGAATAAATCTTGTAAATTAAGGGAATTCCTTGAAAAATTCCTGAAAATTATGGATGTATTCTGAAAATTAAAGAAAAAATCCTCTAAAATCCAAAAATTAAGGAAAATATACCGGATAATTCCTAAATAATAGGAATAAAGTTAAAGAAAAAGTGATAGGGAGATTCCAAGATATCCCTGAAGTCGTGTACAAGGCAAATCGTTGTAAATATGTAGGTCGCTCCACACTTTAAGCAAAAATGATACCCTGTAAGGGAACGAATGAACTTAACTTCTGCGAAATCTTTTTACGGTTTCCCAGAAGTTGGGGGGCAAATGATAGGAATAAAATAAACCATGAATGCGTAATTAATATCGCATTAATTATATCAGAATTGGGCTGACAGCTAAGCCCATTAGAAAGGGCCCAAAACCCTGAATATTAATTTCATAATTAATTAATATGGGATAAATCAGTGGATAAATAAATTCCGATTAAGGATACAATTCCTTGGAAATTGGCCTCCAAGAAACCTCATAGGATAACAAGTCAGTTTCCTACTTCCCAGGACTCCAAAGTCCATTCTAATTTAGAGACTTGTCGACCAAGTCTCCTAACTCTAGTCTAATTCAAGGACTCCCGACATCTATATAAGGGTCCTTACCCCCACACATCAGAACTACGTTTTTTGGCTTGATTCTCTAACTCATAGAGATACGTAGGCATCTCGTAATGGCAGAGTTAATGTGTCGCCCTTAATCTCGGGGTTAGGAAATGAGGACCCACACACCTTTAATCTAATAATTATATAAACATAAACCCCGATTAACTACCAACATGATCAAACATGATAAAGTATGAGACAAGATTACAACTACCAAACATAAAATATAACTTACAACCCCAAAATAATATAAAATATACATAGTCGATCCCGACTTGTAACCGACAGATAACCCATTGTATCCTTACAACCTTCTGGCTAAGCGCTTTCTCACTCAAAAACATCTCTACCTGATCTGGCAACTGGAAGCCCTCAACACGATAGGGATCACCAGGTACGCTCTTACGAGCAGTGCGCCTAAGCCTGGCCATCTTCTTACTTAACTGCCATGGTTAGATTAAAACAAAACATATGAGTATAAAACTCAACAAGTAACTATAAAGTAGTTCTATGATATGAAATCCACAATTTACTTTACCAAACTCAGGGCATTCTACATTATCAATTCTAGGTGGCAGATTTCCATCTTTCGGGTTAAGGACGGGTTATGAAGGAAAAGTGTGGGGCTTTCATGGAACAAGGCTCAAAGCAGGGTGAAAGCCGATATTCATCACACATTATTAAATGATCAAAACAGATCTTTCAGAAAGGAAAATGACAATATTTTCATTATATATAATCAATTATATGATCAACAGATTAAAATCAAGGTTCACAAGCTTTGAGCTTTACAATATCACAATCAACTCTTTTCAACGCAATATAAACCATTTTCATTTTCAAAGAATTCATTACTGAGTAGGAAGTTTCCATTCCTTTTTAAAATCAATATAGAACCCTTGATTGGACCACTTTATCTTTCATTTCATTATAATACGGGTGATCAGCCCGTACCGACAACCATCCGGTCATTAAGGTACCATACAGCATAATTTCAGCCTTAAACTGGACTACCCCGCTAGCTTCTTACAATTACTGGACTAGTCCCACTAGCCTCTTACGTCCAATCCAATCCATCAGGAATTCGTTTGGAAAACCTTGAGTTGGAAAAAGTAGGGTTTTGAAATTCATTTTATCATTACCAAGAATATGAAATCATTCGGACTCTTTCAAGTCGAAACTTATTCTTAGATTCAATTTCAAGAAATAAAAGTTAAGGAAATGAATCAAGGAAAGGAAATAGCAATTCTAGGGATCTTGAATCAATGATATCAAGGTACTTAAGTTAGAAGAATCAATATCTGTTTCAAGGATCAATAAGAAATATAGTGATCAAGGAATATGGTATCATTACAAGGGGTTCGTAAAGGTAATTATAGGGTTTATAACAGTTCATAGTATGAAAATTAATTTGAACAGGAAAGACAGGTTACCAAAGGGTTGAATCAATAAGCTTGTCAATAACAGTTTAACAAGATCAAGATAGGGAATCTCGAATCATTAACAGGGGTTCATTATTTTAACAGTTCAATACTCTACATGGTATGAACAATAATCTCTCTATAACCATTTACACAAGTAGTGAGAGTTACTTGCCTGAATTCGCTTTCCTGAAGGTTGAACTACTGCCACCTAGTATACCCTTCCCTTTCCTAGCCTGAATGCCCTCACGCTCCGAATCTACAATAAAAACCAAAACCTTAATCAGTTTCTCAACTCTCGTTCCTGGAACGATCACTCAATACGATAGCTCGATTATACTCTTGACTCAAATATACGAGTATAACTTATACACATATGCACATAGCACATAACACATTCCTTTCTCGTAGACTTTATATCTTTATATACTCATAAATTAACTCATACTTGCTTAACCTTAACTATTCTTCAAATCATACCAATATAACTCTTACGAGTACATGATTTATTCACAACTAAATCTTTTGCGACCATAACTGTCACTTATAGTTCTTTAATATCAAACCACTTAATTCCCTTTTTCTTCTATTCCTTAATTTGAACCATAACATCATTTAATCAAACAAATGAATCACATATCTCCGAGAATCTCACATGCAATCACTTAGCAAGGTAATGGAACCAAATCAATCGCTTTTCTACTTATATACCATTCGGCTATAAACCTAAAACACAACCAAGTGTACTTAATTTCAATCTCATATAATCAAACACAATAAACCTCTTTGGTATGCAAATTACAAGGGTCTTTTACGCAATTAAGCTTCTTTTTTTTAATCCAAAAATCGAATCATAATCACATCAAGAATCGAAAATCAACACCCTCTTTTAATTATCAAATTCGAACACAGCATCATCCAATCAATGACATGCAACCAAGTTCTTATTAGTAACTAAGATAATTAACATATAATCTCATAAAAATCCACTTAATTCTCTTTTTAACCATAAGACCCATTCGGGTTTTTCAAGAAATCACACATGCAAGGTTTTAAATCACAATTTCAACTTGTTTTACACCTTATCTTAGACATTTAACTCATTTTCATCATGATTTTCGAATCACAAACAAAGCATCACTAAGTGACTCAAGCCTTAATCACATTATCCAATTAAACATGCATGCATTCACTAGTTCTTCTTTTAAACCAACATGCAATCACATTTCTCACTAAATAAGCTTAGTTTATACTAAGATCAAGTCACCAAATCCAATTCCCCTTTTTATTAGTACAAAGCCGAACCAAAATCCCCAACATGCAACCCTCAAATTCTATTCCTTAAGCATCAAATCAATTACACAAATCCAAATTCTTTTAACACATTAATAGCAATCCATTTATCAATCACGCACCTAAATTTCAAAGGAAGTACAAAACCCTTTTTGAAATTTTCAAGAAACCAAGACATGCAATAGCTACATAAAATTTTTAAAGAGCATAAAACTCAAAAATCACATTAACATATCATTTTCTTAAAATTCCACCGGCTCTCCTTGGTGTTAGTGTATACTGAAAATATTTATTTGAAGTAAGTACATTTATTTCTGGCCAGTTTATTTGAGAATTATTTGAATGTTTACATGTTGTCTAATATTATATATTGTGAACAATCTAGTATCAAATGGGATACAGAATATTAGATTGTTAAATACGGTTATATAATATAATAAGGTTCACAGCACATGTGGTGTTGGACAATCCACTGGTATGGCTGTAGTATTATTTAGATTAGTTTATATTGACTAATAAATAATACTAGTATACTTTGTGTATATTGAACAGGATCAAATTTAGAATTGTTCCCTTAATACTAATTAAGAAGGAGAACTAAGATTCTATGTTATTATTAATGCTTAGGTTCTTAATCCGGAAATAGTAATTGACACGTGTATATTATTTACATGCTTTGATTTATATATGAAATAATTCTTTTGAATTATATCATTATATTTTGGGTGATGGAATTATATACATGGTGGATATTATTTATTGAAGGAATCCATGTCCTGATAATATTCTGGTTAATGATGTCCCCTTGAAAGCTCAAAAAGATTTAATTATGTGAAACCCTGGAGGTGGAATTTATTCTGGCATAATTAAATAAAGGTTGAGTGGATGATCAAGGATAAAAGATATTAATTAAATAAATTATCAGTAATTTATTTAATTAATGGATATATGATATTTTAAACATGGGGAATTTAATAAGCAAATAATATTGGAACCGAATTAATTAAATTACGGTATTAGGAAAGGTAGTGCAAATATTAATTCTTTAGTGGATTGAATTAATATTTAATTACATTGGGCTAGGCTCAAGATGTAATTAGAAGGCCCAACCTAATTATCCATGGTCCCTATTGTAGCCTATATATATTCTTATTCTCTTCTTGCTTGGGATTATGTGAAAACATATTGTAGCCACCAAGGAGCAAGAAGAGAGGATAACTTGAGAAGACGGAGGCCATACTTCGCTCAAGGGAATTTGGGAATACAATAGAAGAGCGTGGAATCAACCATTAACAAGGTAATCCTCTTTTCGTAATCTTTATCGTAAAACGTAGTAACACCCTAAGTCCGTGGTTCCCAACAATTGATATCAAGAGCCTGGTAATGGGTTCTACGTTTTATGATATAATGTCCATGTCGTAATTATATATGCGTGTATATAGTGTTTTGCTTGTATTGGTTTTGATGCAGGTTGTTAATCCACTATTATGGCCATGTATATTTTAATTATGTGTTTGGATCCCACATGGTTTAATCGTGGTTAATTTTTGTTTTGGTTTCCACGTGGTTTAATCGTGGTTGTAATTTACACGAGGGTTGATCGTGTTAGAATAGATTTTACAAAATTAGTTTTGTATTAGATCTATTTTTTTTTGTAATTGTTCCGGGTATTTTGTAATAGTTATGTGCGATCGGAAATCAATTCCGGTAGTTTTTTGTTCGCTGTGCGATTACAAGGGGCTGCTGTTGATGTTTGGATCGAATAAAATCAAAATAAAACTCACAGAAAAGCAACAGGCGCGCGCGTGCTGCGGCCGCTGCGGCAGCTGGGACTCCTGGGGCTACTGGGGCTGCGGGGGCTGCGGGGGCTGCTGGGGCTGCTGGGGGCGTCGGGGCGCGCTTGGGGCAGATTTTTTTTGTGAGCTGGATTTTTTTTCAAGGGCCATAATAGTGGTTTATTTTAATTTTTTCCATTAAATTTTAATTATTGCTTTAATTTATTGATTATGTGTGCCGTTAATTATGTGTGTAATTCTTTTAAAATTGCATGTTTAACTTAATTAGGACGACATGGACATAAATTTTATTTATTGCTTTAATTAAATGTTATATGTTGCTAAAATTATGTGTGTATTTTGAATGCATGATTAGACATAATTATAACAATATAGGGCCCCCATTTAATTTTAAAATTCCTCAATTTTAATAAAAAAAAATTCTAAGTGGGAGATGGAATTAATATGAAATTAAATCCCATGGTCTCCATTATTGGTTGTAGGTAATTTAACATAAAGATGAATATAAATTATATATACGTCACCCATCGTGGCATGTAATTTATGGTGTCTAGAATGTTATAGAAATTACTAGAACAAACTTCTTAAATTAATAAATTTTGAAAGGAATAAATACGGATTTTCTTTATTTCTAATTTGGGGCGATTTTGTCAAAAACGGGTTCATCGAACTTGTAAGGTTGTGGGTTTTAAGCGAGACCGATGTGACTCCTCCACTACCTGGAAATCAAACCATTGATGAATATTGAATTGAAGTATTCTATTCAAGGCAAAATTACGAATATTGGAAGGTATACACGCCACCCATCGTGGCGTACCAAGTTCCATAGATTTCGAATAATTTAAGATTTGATGATGGTATACACTTAGCTATGAAAAATAATATAGTCCACCCCAACGTGGCATATTGTTTAGTAATAGGACCGAAGCAACATTTAAACAAAATTAAGTGGTATACATGTCACACATCGTGGCGTACCAGAAGCTTATGGTGTTTAGATGTTAGTGCATTAAATTTTAATAATTTAGATCTTAATAATTAATGCACCCTTATTTATGTGATGTTTTTATGCATGATTCTCAGGATAAAATGGGCTTTAATCCACTATTCACCATACTTAAGGATAACAAACTTACCGGACCTAACTATATTGAATGGAAACGAAATTTGGACATTGTGTTGACTGCTGAGGAGTACAAGTTTTGCACTTATGAACCCAAGCCTGAACAGCCTGCTGCTGATGCTCCTGAAGATGAGAAAGAGTATTATAAACGGTGGATTAAGGCTGATGAGATGTCGCAATGTTACATTCTGGCAGCAATGTCAGGTGTTTTGCAACATCAGCATCAGTCTATGGCCACTGCTTCGTATATGCTCTTTAATCTCAAGGAACTTTTTGGAGATCAGAATAGGGCTGCTAGGCAAGTAGCCATGAAGGCTTTAATGAACACTCAGATGGCTGAAGGCACACCTGTAAGGGATTATGTTCTCAAGATGATGTCGCATCTGAATGAGATAGAGATCCTTGGTGCTGAACTTGACGGGGAAACCCAGATTGACATTATCCTTATGAGCTTGTCCAAGAGTTTTGAGCAGTTCCGCTTGAATTACAACATGAACAAGAGGCAGTATAGTCTCGCGGAACTGCTGACAGAACTTCAGGCAGCTGAAGGATTATTTCGGCAGAGTGTTCAAGTGAATGTGGCTGAGAAAGGTTCTTCCTCTAAGCCGAAAGGTATTAAGAAGAAGAAAAAGGCTCAGACACAGAAAGCTGTGAAGGCAGTGGGAGTTCAGGGTGGTGTGAAAAAGCCTAAGGGAAAGTGCTTCAGATGCAAACAGTCAGGTCACTGGAAACAGGATTGTCCTCTTCCTAAGAAGACAAACAATACTGGTATGTCTCTTTCTCTAGTTACAGTAACATTTATAGCGGCTATATCTACGAGCACTTGGTGTGTAGATACAGGAGCCACTGATCATGTTTGTAATTCTATGCAGGGGTTTCAACTATCCAGAATGCTTAGAGATTGTGAGATATACGTGTTCATGGGAGATGCTACGAAAGTAGCAGTAGTTGCAGTAGGAGTTATTCATTTATCTTTTGGTTCTGATAGGATGTTGGTTTTGAACAATTGTCTTTATGTACCTTCTTTTAGAAGGAATTTAATTTCGGTTTCTAAACTTGCTTTGGATGGTTATAATGTTTGTTTGGATCGTAATGTTTCTATTATGATGAATAAACTAATTATATGTTCTGGTACATAGCAAGACAATTTGTATATAATTAATCCTAGTCAACCTGCACTGCAACTGCAATTTAGGGAATTGAACAACACATCTTCTAACTCTACTAAAAGAAAGGAACCTTCTAGTTTGAACCAAACATATCTTTGGCACTTGAGATTAGGTCATATTAACTTGAGGAGGATTCAAAGACTGGTAGTAGACGGGCCTTTAAGCTCATTGGCAGTAGAGCCATTTCCAGTTTGTGAATCCTGCTTGGAAGGTAAAATGACTAATAGGCCTTTCAAGGCAAAAGGGAATAGAGCCAAACTACTGTTAGAATTGGTTCACTCTGATTTATGTGGACCCATGAATATCCAAGCAAGAGGTGGTTATGAATATTTTGTCACTTTCATTGATGATTATTCTAGATATGGGTACATTTATTTGTTGCACCGTAAGTCTGAGTGCTTTGATAAGTTCAAAGAGTACAAAGCTAAAACGGAGAAGTGACTTAATAAAAGTATCAAGTCACTACGATCAGATCGTGGTGGCGAATACTTGCTTGGAGAATTTAGGGAATATTTATCAGAAAATGGGATAGAATCCCAGTTAACTGCACCAGGCACACCCCAGCAGAACGGTGTAGCAGAGAGAAGGAACCGGACTCTTTTAGAGAGTGTTAGATCGATGATGAGTTATTCGGATTTACCCAAGTCATTTTGAGGACATGCCTTAGAGACAACAGCTTATCTTCTGAACTTAGTACCTTCTAAGTCGGTTCCTAAAACCCCCTTAAAATTGTGGACCGGGGATAAACCGAGTCTAAGACATATTCGAATATAGGGTTGTCCAGCACATGTGCTGAACAAGAACGCGACTAAGTTAGAATCTCGTACAGAAGTAAGGTTGTTTGTAGGCTACCCCATGGGAACGAAAGGATATTTATTTTATAGTCCGAAGAATCGGGATGTCATTGTTAGCACTGATAAGTGGCATTTTATACCACTTAGAACATCTTAAAATGGCTTAAATTGGTGTCTTGAAATCAAGTATTTTGTGTATTTGATGCATTTTTCTAGTGTTTATGCATTTCAGGGTATTAGTTACATTTTGGAGAAGGAATCATCAAGAATAAGCCTTGGCATGTGTTCACCATTGCGAGAGGAAAAGAACGGGCAGATTACGGTGAAGAAACGGAGCAAACCTGGAAATTTTCCAGTAGGGTCCTGCGCGCCCGCGCAGCAATGCTGAGCGGCCGCGCAGCAGCCTTGCGCGCCCGCGCAGAAATGCTGAGCGGCCGCGCAGGGTCGGGGAAAAAGCTGAATTATTTTAGACTTCTACTTCTGTTTGGCTTCCAACTTCTATGTAATCTGAGTTCTATGGGACTATTATATAGGTAGATTTGAGACGTTTTTCATAGAGTATTAAGAGGAGATTATGTTTTAGATTGTGTTTTGCAAGAAGCGAAGGAGATAAGGAAGAAGACCGATTTAGCACACAGCAGCGAAGAGGAAGCATATATTCTTGTGATTCTTGTTTCGTTGTAACGTTGGATGCTAGTTTTCTTGCTTTGACTTATTTACTCTTGTGACGTACTCTGTTTTAATATAATTAGTTTAGTTATTATTTTCTTATGTTTGTTTATCATGATTTCATATGAACCCATGATGGCGATAAGTTCTATTATGGGCTAATCGTGATCATGGGGTTGCAACGGATTTATTATGGAATTCTTTAGTTAATTGTTTAATACTTTAGTGTGTGATGATTGCATGATATCTAGTATTGGTTGTGCGTATTCGTCTTATGTGCGTCGCGAACATATAAGATAGGGTGTTAATCTCTTGTGAAGCGATGGTGGATCTTGAGATTTAGAACTTGCCATGCTAGCATAGGTTCATGTACGTTGTACATGATTAGTGGGTAACTCTAACAGTTTTATTTGCCCTATGTAATCAAAAAGGAATAACTTGTGCTTAAATCGTTGTGTTGTCAATTTCTGTAGACATATAGGAACTCAACATAATTGATGACTATTCAACTTCTATCTTAATTGTGGATGCTTGGTAGAATGGTATTAGTACAATGAAAGTTGGCTTTTATCAGTTTCGTGTTATTCGATTAATATCATCACTGTCACATGCTAAAGGTAATAACAATGGTTATAGAAGGAAGTAATAATGAAGTTGTGATCTCATGAGTGTTTTATTATTGATAAATTGAAGTGTTAGTTAAGTGGTTAATTAAGTAGTTAATTATAGTTAATATTTAATCAACAATTTTAAGTGTTATCTTAACATTGAGAAGTAGTCATACATTGGTGAGTGAGTTGAATTAGACAATAAATTAGTCTGAGTCTCTGAGGGAACGAACTAGAAACTATTCTATATTACTTGCGAACGCGTATACTTGCGTGAATATTAGTGCGTGATTTCGCCCTAACAAGTTTTTGGCGCCGCTGCCGGGGACTCGGCGTATTTGTTTAGTTTATGTACTTACCATCATTGGTCATTAGGACTCAGTGATTAGGACGTAGTAGTTAATTACTCTTTTCGGTTGTGTTTCAGGTACTTTAGCAAGCGTTTATGCAAACTCGTTCTCGTGCTCGCAAGAGGACCTTAGATACAGCTGAAGGAAAAGACGAAGTTATTGATACTCCAGAGAAGTTAGATTTTGAGGATTCGGATTCAGTAACTAAGCAGAAAGAACCAGTAAACATGGGAGATCGTATTGTTCAAGCTGATCCAGCTCTTATGGATTTTTCTCGGCCTAAAATTGATGACATTCAGTCAAGCATCCTTCATCCGGCTATTCAAGCTAACACCTTTGAAATCAAGCCGGGAACTATTCAGATGGTGCAGAATTCTGTTTCTTTTGGAGGAGCGGCAACTGAAGACCCCAACATGCACATTAGGAATTTTGTCGAGATCTGCAGCACTTTTAAGTATAATGGCGTGACTAATGAGGCTATCAAGTTGAGGCTTTTCCCATTCTCACTGAGGGATAAAGCTAAAGACTGGTTACATTCTGAACCAGCTGGGTCAATCACTACGTGGCAAGATCTTGCGCAAAAGTTTCTGGTGAAGTTTTATCCAATGGCAAAGACTGCAGCTATGAGGAGTGCTCTTACTCAATTTGCGCAGCAACCTACAGAATCTATGTGCGAGGCTTGGGAACGCTACAAGGAAATGTTGAGAAAATGTCCACATCATGGAATGCCGGATTGGATGGTAATCACTGGTTTTTATAATGGTTTGGGGGCCCAATCTCGGCCCATGCTCGATGCAGCAGCTGGAGGCGCCTTATGGGCTAAAAGCTATACTGAGGCGTATAATCTTATTGAGACGATGGCTGCAAATGAGCATCAAAACCCAACTCAGAGGATGACGTCAGGCAAGGTAGCAGGTATTCTGGAAGTTGATGCAGCCACCGCTATTGCAGCCCAGCTCCAAGCGCTATCAATGAAGGTTGATTCTTTGGCTATGTATGGAGTTAATCAAATAGCTATGGTTTGTGAGCTTTGTGCAGGTTCTCATGCTACGGATCAGTGTTCTCTTGTCAACGAATCTGTTCAGTATGTGAATAATTATCAGTGACAACAGCAGCCTGTGCCAGCGACCTATCATCCTAACAACAGAAATCATCCAAATTTTAGCTGGGGGAATAATCAGAATGCTATTCAGCCACCATATCAGCAAGGAGTAAGTAAACAGTTTAACCCACCTGGATTCCAGCAACCACAGCAGTATGATACAAGGCAATCATATCCTCAACAGGGAAGTGCAGCTGCACCTACTAGTGCTGATTTTGAGGAACTTAAGCTGTTGTGCAAGAGTCAGGCGGTTTCTATCAAGACCTTGGAAAATCAAATCGGTCAATTAGCCAATGCAGTGCTCAATCGTCAACCTGGCACTCTTCCCAGTAACACGGAAGTACCAGGCAGGAAGGAAGCCAAAGAGCAAGTCAAGGCTATTACCTTAAGGTCTGGAAAAGTAGCTGATGTTGAAAAGGCAAAAGAAGTCGAAGCTGAAGTTAGGGATGAAGAATCTAAGCAAAAGGAGAAAGCGGCGGAACCAAGGAAGACTACTGTTGAACACACTCTGCCTGAGGCTAATACAGGGGAGAAACAGCTCTATCCTCCACCACCTTTTCCTAAGAGATTGCAGCAACAAAAGCTGGATAGACAGTTCGGGAAGTTTCTGGAGGTGTTCAAGAAACTTCACATCAATATACCTTTCGCTGAGGCTCTGGAACAAATTCCTAGTTATGCGAAGTTTATGAAGACTATTCTTTCAAGGAAGGTGAAACTGGATGACCTTGAAACTGTTGCTCTCACGGAAGAATGCAACGCTGTTCTGCAGCAAAAGTTACCACCAAAACTGAAAGATCCGGGAAGCTTCACCATTCCTTGCACCATTGGCAATCTAACTTTTGACAAGTGCCTTTGTGATTTGGGAGCAAGCATTAATCTGATGCCGTTGTCGATCTTTAAAAAACTGGATCAGCCTGACCCAAAACCCACATACATGTCGCTACAATTGGCGGACCGTTCCATTACTTACCCAAGGGGCATAGTTGAGGATGTGCTTGTCAAGGTGGATAAGCTCTTCTTTCCTGCAGATTTTGTTATTCTGGATTTTGAGGAAGATAAGAAGATTCCCATAATCTTGGGGAGGCCTTTCTTGGCTACTGGCCGTACCTTGATAGATGTGCAAAAAGGGGAACTTACTATGCGGGTCCAAGATCAGGATGTGACCTTCAACGTATTCAAGGCAATGAAATTCCCTACAGAAGATGAGGAGTGCTTAAAAGTGGATGTGATTGATTCTGCGGTTACGTCGGAACTCAATCACATGCTAATGTCTGATGCATTGGAAAAGGCCTTAGTGGGGGAATTTGACAGTGATGATGAAGATAGCAACGAGCAATTACAATATCTGAACGCTTCTCCATGGAAGCGAAAGCTCGACATACCATTTGAATCTCTTGGTACTTCTGACCTTAAGAATGCTGAAGGGAAGCTCAAACCATCAATAGAGGAAGCACCTAACTTGGAGCTTAAACCATTACCTGAACACTTGAGGTATGCTTTTTTAGGTGATTCATCTACGTTACCTGTTATTATTTCAGCTGACCTTTCAGGTAGTGAGGAAGATAAGCTCTTAAGGATTTTGAGAGAATTCAAATCGGCTATAGGATGGACCATAGCAGACATCAAGGGGATAAGTCCTTCATATTGTATGCATAAAATTCTGCTAGAGGAAGGAAGTAAGCCAACTGTGGAACAGCAACGAAGACGGAATCCCATCATGAAGGAGGTGGTGAAGAAAGAAATTCTGAAATGGCTAGATGCAGGCATCATTTATCCTATTTCTGACAGCTCGTGGGTGAGCCCCGTACAATGTGTACCTAAGAAAGGAGGTATCACTGTGGTCGCAAATGAAAAGAATGAGCTCATCCCTACTCGAACAGTTATAGGATGGAGAGTATGCATGGATTATAGGAAATTGAACAAAGCCACAAGAAAGGATCACTTCCCTCTCCCATTCATTGATCAAATGCTTGACAGATTGGCGGGACATGAGTATTTTTGTCTTCTGGATGGTTATTCCGGGTATAATCAGATTTGTATTGCACCAGAGGATCAGGAAAAGACTACCTTCACTTGTCCATTTGGCACATTTGCTTTTCGTAGAGTTTCGTTTGGGTTATGTGGCGCCCCGGCCACCTTTCAGAGATGTATGATGGCTATATTCTCTGACATGATTGGAAATAACGTCGAAGTGTTCATGGATGACTTCTCCGTCTTTGGACACTCATATGATGAATGCTTGAATAATCTGCGCGCCGTACTCAAAAGATGCGTGGAAACTAATTTGGTGCTTAATTGGGAGAAATGTCATTTTATGGTGCGTGAAGGCATTATCCTTGGGCATAAGGTCTCTAGCAAAGGTCTGGAGGTGGACAAGGCCAAGGTGGGAGTCATTGAAAATCTTCCCCCACCTAATTCGGTGAAAGGAATCCGTAGTTTTCTCGGTCATGCGGGTTTTTATCGTCGATTCATCAAGGACTTTTCAAAGATATCTAAGCCGTTGTGCAATTTACTTGAGAAATATGTGCCTTTTAAATTTGATGATGAATGTTTGGCAGCATTCGAAACTCTCAAGGAGAGTTTGATCACGGCACCAGTTATTACAGCACCAGATTGGACAGAACCGTTTGAGATGATGTGTGATGCGAGTGATTATGCGGTAGGTGCAGTTCTGGGACAGCGCAAGAAAAATCTCTTCCATGTGGTCTACTATGCGAGTAAAACTTTAAATGGGGCCCAATTGAACTACACCATTACTGAGAAGGAGCTTTTGGCTATAGTCTTTGGCTTTGAGAAATTTCGATCTTATCTGCTTGGTACGAAAGTGACAGTATTCACTGATCATGCAGCTATTCGCTATCTGGTTTCTAAGAAGGATTCGAAGCCGAGACTCATTCGTTGGGTGCTTTTACTTCAAGAATTTGAGTTAGAGATCAAAGATAGAAAAGGTACTGAGAATCAAGTAGCTGACCATCTCTCTAGGTTGGAGAATCCCGATTCTACTTCACAAGATAGAACGTTAATCAATGAATCTTTTCCGGATGAGCAGTTGTTTACAATTCAGGAGGAAGAACCATGGTTTGCAGATATTGTAAACTATCTTGTCAGCAATATAATGCCTCCTAATTTGACATCCGCGCAAAAGAAGAAGTTTCTACATGAGGTGAAGTGGTATATGTGGGATGAACCATATTTGTTTAGACAGGGAGCTGACCAGATCATCAGGAGATGTATCCCGTTTCGGTGAGACGGAGGGGATATTACGAGACTGCCATTCCACGGTTTATGGTGGACACTATGGAGGTGAGAAGACGGCAGCTCGTATTCTGTAAGCAGGTTTTTTCTGGCCTACCTTGTTCAAGGATGCTCATCAGTTTGTTTTAAGGTGTGATCGTTGCCAAAGAGTGGGAAATTTGTCAAGGAAGGATGAGATGCCATTAAATGTGATGCTTGAAGTCGAGGTCTTTGATGTATGGGGAATCGATTTCATGGGGCCTTTTATCTCGTCTTGCAATAATCAGTACATCTTGCTGGCAGTCGATTATGTCTCAAAATGGGTCGAAGTTAAAGCTTTACCGACAAATGATGCAAAGGCAGTACTAAATTTTCTTCATAAGCATATTTTCACAAGGTTTGGAACACCTCGGGTAATCATAAGTGATGAAGGATCGCATTTTTGCAACCGTAAGTTCACTTCTATGATGCAGCGTTATAATGTGAATCATCGAGTAGCTACTGCCTATCATCCGCAAACAAATGGTCAAGCGGAAGTGTCTAACAGAGAGATAAAGCGCATTCTAGAGAAGGTTGTTTGTCCGTCAAGGAAGGATTGGTCTTTAAAGCTCGATGAAGCTGTTTGGGCTTACAGAACAGCATACAAAACTCCACTTGGGATGTCACCGTTTCAGTTGGTATACGGTAAGGGATGTCATCTACCGGCGAAGCTTGAGCATAAGGCCTACTGGGCATTGAAGAAATTGAACCTGGATTTAGATGCAGCTGGTAAGAAAAGAATGCTTCAGCTTAATGAACTTGATGAATTTCGACTTCAAGCGTACGAGAATAACAAAATGTATAAGGAAAAGGTGAAGAGGTGGCACGATAGGAAGCTACATCCTAAGTTATTTGTGCCAGGGCAACAAGTTCTGTTATTCAACTCTCGGCTCCGACTTTTTCCTGGGAAGTTGAAATCAAGGTGGTCTGGACCTTTTATTGTCAAAACTGTGTTTCCACATGGAGCGGTGGAAATTTTTGAGAATGATTCGGACCAAGCATTCAAGGTTAACGGTCAGCGGTTGAAGCACTACTATGGGGACATGGCAAACCGAGAGGTGGTTAGTGCCATGTTGTTGACTATGTGAGAAAGGTACGGAACGTCAAGCTAATGACGAAAAAGAAGCGCTGCGTGGGAGGCAACCCATGAATTGTTGTTACAGGAACCCTTAGAAGTTAATAACCTATCCAAAAACACAAAAAAATCAGAAAACAGGGGCTGAAATTTTTTTTTTCCAGAGACCCTCTGCGAGGCCGCGCAGCTTGCTGCGCGCCCGCGCAGAAATGCTGAGCGGCCACGCAGGGGTCGAGTTCCAGAAAATTTTTTTACAGTAAAAAAAAAAAACAAAAACACACAAAAAACCCATCAGAGCCCATAAACCCACGAATTCTTTTCCCATTACCCCATGATTTTATCCCTCAACCCCACTCCTAATCTAATTTAACCTACTCCACACACTATATATACATACACCTATCCTACATATCTCCCACAAACTTCCTACACTTAAACCCTCTCATAAACATTAAAAATCAGTTCTTACACACTTTTATTCACAAATCAATGGCACCCAAGAGAGCACGCACTATTGACAGCAGCAGCACAGTTCCTACTGCTGATTCATCAAGGGGTACTGCTGCAAGGCCTCGGTTAACTGACAGAGCTGCGGAGGAGGAGTACACTAGGCTGTTGGGGAAGCCAATTCTGAAGGAGAGGGGGTTTTTACCATCAGGGAGGGATGGTGAGTTGTTGCCCATGATTGCAGAGAAGGGGTGGATAGCTTTTTGTGAGTCACCCGAAGCAGTACCGATGAGTGTTGTTCGTGAGTTCTACGCGAACGCGAAGGCTGAAAAGAATGGGTTTTCTGTAGTTCGTGGGCTGACGGTTGATTATCATCCTGCGGCGATTCGCCGTGTGATTGGACAACGAGAGAGGAAGCCCGAGGAGGAGAACTGGAATGAAAAGACTGCTGAGGACTTTGACTTGGATTTGATTTGTGCGACTCTCTGTCGACCGGGCACAGTTTGGAACCGCAGTCCAGCCTATAATGAGTATCGTCACTTTCCGGCGATCGCCATGAATAGGTATGCCCGTGCATGGAATGCATTTATATGTGCTAATATTTTGCCTTCTTCACATGCACACAAGGTCACAGTTGAGAGAGCACAGTTGTTGTGGGGAATTCTGAATGAGGAATACTATGTGGACCTTGGTGAGTTTATCTACCAAGGAATTCTGAAGTTGTTGAGGGGAGCAAAGCATATGAACATCCCTTATGCATCCACGGTTACAAAGCTATGCCGAGCAGTAGGAGTGAACTGGTCGGCTCATGAGCAGTTGCAGTTGCCAGCAGCTTCGATAGATTCTGGCACTCTGAATGGGATGCAGGAGTGGACCGGTGGTGAGCCTGAGGAGCATGGGCTGGGTTATCATCTTCCAGGAGGGCGTCCAGCACGAGGTGCTACTATGGCCAGGCCAGGGCGTGGTGAGGCTAGTTCTTCGAGAGCTCAGGAGGGTGCTGGGATGGGTGATGCCCAGTATAGGAGGCTTTCACGGCGGATGGATGCCATGTATGAGACGCAGAGCAGGTTTGCTCAGGAGCTCACCCTTGCGTTAGGGACTGCTTTTCGAGGCCTTGGAGCTGATATCCAGTGGCCAGTTTTTGGTGAGGACTCTGCATACCCGCCGCCTGATACTCCACCCACTGAGGGTGATGATGATGATAACTCCGATTAGGTATACCCTGTGTTCCTTTCTACTACCTTCACTGGGGACAGTGAAGATTTTATATTTGGGGGTGGTAGTTAAGGAATATTTTGTGTGTGTCATATAGCTGCATATTCATGATAGTTAGTTCATATAGTTGCATAATTTTTGCCATATAGTTTTTTTATATATATATAGCTTTATTTGTTTGTCATATCATATAGCTCATGCATATACCATGATCCCTTTTGCAATGATTTATCGACTGAATTGTGATATTGATGCGAGTGTAGTGATAACATTAAATTGATATTAAGTTGTGTAGGTTGATATGCATGCTAGAAGCACTTGTATTGTCACTAAGTCTTAGAGAATGCTTAAGGACTAGATTGTTGTTATGATCTGATTATTTTCGAGGATAATCTATTTATTATGCTTAGAATTTGATAATAGGTTCTTAGTGGTAAAGGCATGAAAAAGAAAAAAAAATGGAGTAAAAATGGAATTTGTTGCTAGTTGTGGCTAGGCGTCAAATGGCTAGTAGCCGGCTCGCATGTTATGCGAGTAGTCTAGGGTTGAGCAAGATGGAGCGAAACGCACTTGCTCAGAGTTATTAAAAAAAAAAAAAATTTTGCATAATTGATCAAGAGTGGGCTCTTTGGTATTCGAGTTATTAAGTTCTTAGGGGACTTTGTGCCTAGTGACCTAAGGCTTTTAGAGTCTGGGATCCGCTAACCTAACGCTCGTTACATGGATACCATTGCATAAGTCTTTTGTGGACCTCACTCATTGCACGGTCAAATAAGCATTTGAGTTGTAAATAAAAAGCACGATTCCGTAGTAAGCTCCAGAGTTCTTGTAGTGTTGTATATCACTTTGTGCCTAGAATTTTTATTCTTTGTATAATCGTAGGATTGTCTTGAGGATAGTCTAGTCATAGTAATTGGTCTAGTTCCAAAGCATATCTGTTAAGCATTTGCACACACCACGTTTCTGGCGGTATGTCCGTTTGCATGAGTTTATTGATCTTTAGTGTCTAACTGAATTCGTTGAGACGTGGCAATTTGGTTGGTTAATTGTAGTAAGGGGGATCGTTGCATTTTCATATAGATTGCATTCATGCATATTTTTATTTGTTTTTGAGTCTGTGACGCTTGAGGACAAGCATCGATTTAAGTTTGGGGGTGTGATAAGTGGCATTTTATACCACTTAGAACGTCTTAAAATGGCTTAAATTGGTGTCTTGAAATCAAGTATTTTGTGTATTTGATGCGTTTTTCTAGTGTTTATGCATTTCAGGGTATTAGTTGCATTTCGGAGAAGGAATCATCAAGAATAAGCCTTGGCATGTGTTCACCATTGCGAGAGGAAAAGAACGGGCAGATTACGGCGAAGAAACGGAGCAAACCTGGAAATTTTCCAGTAGGGTCCTGCGCGCCCGCGCAGCAATGCTGAGCGGCCGCGCAGCAGCCTTGCGCGCCCGCGCAGAAATGCTGAGCGGCCGCGCAGGGTCGGGGAAAAAGCTGAATTATTTTAGACTTCTACTTCTGTTTGGCTTCCAACTTCTATGTAATCTGAGTTTTATGGGACTATTATATAGGTAGATTTGAGACGTTTTTCATAGAGTATTAAGAGGAGATTATGTTTTAGATTGTGTTTTGCAAGAAGCGAAGGAGATAAGGAAGAAGACCGATTTAGCACACAGCAGCGAAGAGGAAGCATATATTCTTGTGATTCTTGTTTCGTTGTAACGTTGCTAGTTTTCTTGCTTTGACTTATTTACTCTTGTGACGTACTCTGTTTTAATATAATTAGTTTAGTTATTATTTTCTTATGTTTGTTTATCATGATTTCATATGAACCCATGATGGCGATAAGTTCTATTATGGGCTAATCGTGATCATGGGGTTGCAACGGATTTATTATGGAATTCTTTAGTTAATTGTTTAATACTTTAGTATGTGATGATTGCATGATATCTAGTATTGGTTGTGCGTATTCGTCTTATGTGCGTCGCGAACATATAAGATAGGGTGTTAATCTCTTGTGAAGCGACGGTGGATCTTGAGATTTAGAACTTGCCATGCTAGCATAGGTTCATGTACGTTGTGCATGATTAGTGGGTAACTCTAACAGTTTTATTTGCCCTATGTAATCAAAAAGGAATAACTTGTGCTTAAATCGTTGTGTTGTCAATTTCTGTAGACATATAGGAACTCAACATAATTGATGACTATTCAACTTCTATCTTAATTGTGGATGCTTGGTAGAATGGTATTAGTACAATGAAAGTTGGCTTTTATCAGTTTCGTGTTATTCGATTAATATCATCACTGTCACATGCTAAAGGTAATAACAATGGTTATAGAAGGAAGTAATAATGAAGTTGTGATCTCATGAGTGTTTTATTATTGATAAATTGAAGTGTTAGTTAAGTGGTTAATTAAGTAGTTAATTATAGTTAATATTTAATCAACAATTTTAAGTGTTATCTTAACATTGAGAAGTAGTCATACATTGGTGAGTGAGTTGAATTAGACAATAAATTAGTCTGAGTCTCTGAGGGAACGAACTAGAAAGTATTCTATATTACTTGCGAACGCGTATACTTGCATGAATATTAGTGCGTGATTTCGCCCTAACAAGCACCAATGCAAGATTCTTAGAGGAGGAATATATAATGAATCACAAACCCATGAGTAGTGTCGTTTTAGAGGAACTAGTGGGAGGGACAAATAATACCCATGAAGCTGTAGTACAAGTAGAACAACCACAACATAATGTACAACCTGTCACTAATACCGCACCAGTGCCTCGTCGTAGTGGGAGGGTTGTTCAACAGCCTGATAGATTCATGTTTTTGGGAGAGTCTTCAGACTTGGTCTCTGGTGAACATGATGATGATCCCCGTACATACGAAGAGGCAACACAAGACAAAGATGCAGATCTTTGGCAAAAGGCGATGGAATCTGAGATAGAATCAATGTATTCTAATCAGGTCTGGGAGCTCGTGGAACCACCCAAAGGTATAAACCCTATTGGATGTAAGTGGATCTACAAGAAAAAGAGGGGATTCGATAAAAAGGTGAAAGCATGGAAAGCAAGACTTGTTGCGAAAGGGTATACTCAGAAAGAAGGTATCGATTATGAGTAAACCTTTTCACCGGTAGTCATGCTTAAGTCAATCCGTATTCTTTTATCTATAGCAGCTCATCTCGATTATGAGATTTGGCAAATGGATGTCAAGACAACTTTTCTTAATGGAAGTCTTGAAGAAACCATCTATATGCAGCAACTAAAAGGATTCATTAAGGAAGGCCAAGAGCATCTGGTATGTAAGCTTAAGAGGTCTATTTATGGACTTAAACAAGCTTCTAGAGACTGGAATATTCATTTTGATCAGGCAGTCCAGTCATATGGATTTGATCAAAGTCCAAGCGAATCGTGCGTGTATAAGAGAAGTGAAGGTAATGCAGTGGTTTTTCTAGTACTATATGTAGATGATATTTTACTCATTGGAAACAATGTTGAGATGTTGTCATCAGTAAAGGCATGGTTGTTCAAACAATTTGACATGAAGGACTTAGGTGAAGCGGCATACATCCTTGGGATCAAAGTTATAAGGGATCGCAAGAAAAGGATGTTGGCTTTATCTCAAGAGCCCTACATTGATGAAGTATTAGCTCGTTTTAACATGCAGAACTCCAAGAAAGGTTTTCTACCTTTTAAGCATGGAGCTGCTCTATCTAAGAAGCAGTTTCCTTCGACACCTAAGGATATAGAGAGCATGAAAGCAGTTCCTTATGCTTCGGCATGTGGAAGCTTAATGTATGTTATGTTATGTACGAGGCCTGACATCTGCTTTGCTGTAGGCATGGTTAGTAGATATCAGTCGAACCCAGGTCAGGAACATTGGAGTGCAGTAAAAACTATACTCAAGTACCTGAGAAGGACTAAGGAGTATATGTTAATTTACAAGGCCTCAGATCTATTTCCTTTGGGATATACTGATTCAGATTTCCAATCAGATAGGGATAAGAGGAAATCAACCTCGGGATATGTTTTTACTTTGGGAGGTGGAGCCGTAATATGGAGGAGTGTAAAGCAGAAATGCATTGCAGACTCCACCATGGAGGCCGAGTATGTGGCAGCCTCTGAGGCTGCCAAAGAGGCTGTATGGTTCAGGAACTTCCTTTTGGACTTAGATGTGGTACCTAATTTGCCTAGGAGCTTGACGGTGTATTGTGATAACACTGGTGCTGTGGCAAATTCAAAGGAACCGCGAGACCACAAAGCAGCTAAACATATTGAACGTAAGTATCATCTCATACGAGGAATCGTAAAGCGAGGGGATATAGTTATGACTCATATATCATCAGAAGACAACCGGGCAGATCCTTTCACAAAGAGCTTGTCAGCCAAGGTTTTTGACAAGCATGTGGAAGCGATAGGAGTCAGATGGATGGACACATAGATTTTTATGTAATAGTGGATTAAATAAACACTGATGTACACATAGAATATTTTGAGTATAAGTGGGAGATTGTTAGTGTATACTGAAAATATTTATTTGAAGTAAGTACATTTATTTCTGGCCAGTTTATTTGAGAATCATTTGAATGTTTACATGTTGTCTAATATTATATATTGTGAACAATCTAGTATCAAATGGGATACAGAATATTAGATTGTTAAATACGGTTATATAATATAATAAGGTTCACAGCACAGGTGGTGTTGGACAATCCACTGGTATGGCTGTAGTATTATTTAGATTAGTTTATATTGACTAATAAATAATACTAGTATACTTTGTGTATATTGAACAGGATCAAATTTAGAATTGTTCCCTTAATACTAATTAAGAAGGAGAACTAAGATTCTATGTTATTATTAATGCTTAGGTTCTTAATCCGGAAATAGTAATTGACACGTGTATATTATTTACATGCTTTGATTTATATATGAAATAATTCTTTTGAATTATATCATTATATTTTGGGTGATGGAATTATATACATGGTGGATATTATTTATTGAAGGAATCCATGTCCTGATAATATTCGGGTTAATGATGTCCCCTTGAAAGCTCAAAAAGATTTAATTATGTGAAACCCTGTAGATGGAATTTATTCTGGCATAATTAAATAAAGGTTGAGTGGATGATCAAGGATAAAAGATATTAATTAAATAAATTATCAGTAATTTATTTAATTAATGAACATATGATATTTTAAACATGGGGAATTTAATAAGCAAATAATATTGGAACCGAATTAATTAAATTACGGTATTAGGAAAGGTAGTACAAATATTAATTCTTTAGTGGATTGAATTAATATTTAATTACATTGGATTAGGCTCAAGATGTAATTAGAAGGCCCAACCTAATTATCCATGGTCCCTATTGTAGCCTATATATATTCTTATTCTTTTCTTGCTTGGGATTATGTGAAAACATATTGTAGCCACCAAGGAGCAAGAAGAGAGGATAACTTGAGAAGACGGAGGCCACACTTCGCTCAAGGGAATTTGGGAATACAATAGAATAGCGTGGAATCAACCATTAACAAGGTAATCCTCTTTTCGTAATCTTTATTGTAAAACGTAGTAACACCCTAAGTCCGTGGTTCCCAACACTTGGATCATGGCCGGTGGTGGTCGAACTTAAGAGTGCCCATAACGGGTCTCCTCTTGAGTTTTAAACCACAAAATCTCTTGAATCTTCTCTTGTGATCATGTATCAAGAAATCGTATTTCCTTGAACACAACCATAGAGATGGAACCATAAACACTTACATAAACACTTACATGCAAGTGGTGTTTGAGTAGTATACCGAAAATAGAAGCTATAGATGGTAATATCTTTGAATTTAAGTGAGTATTCGGTGTTGCATGCAAGAGAGAGAAGAGAGATGGGGAGAGAGCCGAGAGAGAGAGTGTTCGAGAGAGAGGAAGAAAGAAAGTGAGGGAGAGGGGGAGGATGCTCATGGGAAAAGAAAGAAGAAATAAGGGGGGAGAGTGAGTTTATATTTTTATTAGGGCCAAGGGTATTTTAGTAATCTACTAAATCCCTTTTTGTTTGATTAATCCTTTCTTTTTACTTAAATAAGATAGAAATCGAATATTGAATATATCCCTCTCGGAAAGTCGAAAATTATTGCAAATGACAATTTTAAGACGTAGATATTGAAATTAGATTTCCAACCATTACTCATAATAAACTTTTGAGTGAATGGTTGATTTTATATGATTTTCACAAGTTTGTGCTAATAATAGCATTTTATCACATAAAAATCAATTTATAATGCAACGATCACCAAATAAATCCGTCCATCATTTTTAGAAAGTCTCTAGGACTATTAAGAAGATAACAAAACAAATCTCATGCCTTTACCTTACTCAGATAATTTTATAAAAATGTGCGAAGGTTAAATAAACCTTATTTAAATCAAATAATTCTCTTAAATCCATAAAAATGTCAACAGATCACGTAATCATGCATACAGACAAGCAAGCACACATACGAACACATCACAACTCATGTCTGCTCATAAAATTTGTCCTTCTTTAATTTTATTCCTTTCTACGCGTACCGGGTCACGTTCAGCCTGACGGCCCGACGCTCAGCGTTTCAATTACGCTTCAAAATATCGTTATCGACTGACACGTCATTAGAACGCATTAATTTACTCAAGAATTTCATTTCACATAATAACACATAGTTCACATTTTAAATACCTTAATCCCTTTATAGGACGGGTTCCGTTCTACTTGACGGCCCGGCTGAAAGGAATATGTCCTAAGTCCAATCATGTATTAGGATTTAGGAATAACTTTTATGTAATCTGTTTTGATTTCATTGATATTAATAAAGACTTGTTTTGTTTTTATTATGGGCTTTATCTATTTAAGTGTTTAAATAAGATATACCATAGTTTAGAGTAAAGCTTTTTATGGATTATGATGAGATCATAATAGTGAGACCTAAAAAGATGATAACTCTAAACTTAAATAGTTCCTGGTCATAGGATTACTAACTGGTAATTAATAATCCGCAAAGATCGGTACATACTATGCTTGCTTCATTATGAAGGATGTCTGTTCTCATAGACATTTGTGTGGTGACACTATAGCTAGTATGTAGGTGCTTATTATGGAATAAGTTCACTGAACATGACTCGCCCAGCTGAACAACTGATGGAGTTCACTCACGTGTCAGCAGTTGTTCGCTTAGTGATAGTTGTACAAGTATCCTTAGACTTGAGGTCATCATAGTCATCTTGTGTACACTGAACTATGCTTTGGTTTAGTTCTTAGTCTCCAGGGACAATTATTAGGGCTCTTCTGGGTATAGGAATTTGTACACGAAGATAGTGTATGATCAATAAAGGATCTACCCCTTCCAGTGAAGGAAGCGAATGTTCAAGGCTGATCCACTTATGCTAGTTCAGGAATCTCTGGCCAGAGTGAATGAAATTAGAAAGGAGTTTCTAATTTGCATAGAACTACGCATAGTAAATGGTAAGCAAGTGATTGAATTAGATAGGCTTGACACGAGATCCATGCCTTGTATTTAATCGGGACATTGTAGGGTAGAAGGAGTTTATTGTACGGTAATTATTCACTGACAGGTTCTTGGTATTCTAAGCAGTGAATTCATATTATCCGGATAGTCGCGATATGTTGAGAAGCATCACTCACGATGTAGAATAAATGTGATTAATTAATTAATCATATTTAATAAATTAGAGAATTTATATAAATAATGACAAAATAGTTTTATTATTATTTATTTCTAATACCGGCTTAATATTGAACCTACAGGGTCACACCATAAAAAGAGAATGATTTATTGGTGGAGGAATTAATTAATAATGGCTAATAATTATTTATTTGTGAAATAAATAATTAATTGGAAAATTCAATAATTGATTAAATGAGATTTAATTGATTATAAATTAATTAAGAAAAGTTCTTAATATTATTAATTAAGGATTTAATTTTTGGAAATTAAATTAAGAGAGAGAATTATTTCTAAAGTGTTTAGAAAAAGGATTAATAATTAAAAGGTGTTTTAATTATTAATGAGAATAATAAATGGGATAATAATAATAATATTTATGGGAAAATTTCAGCTGAAAATTTTGCCTATAAATACACTATTATAGACCCTATTTTATTCTAACCCCAGAAACCCAAAAGTTTTAGAAAACCAAATTCTCTCCACCTCCTCCTCCTCCTAAAAGTCGTTTTCTTGGTGGATACCGGTGGAGTGCTTCACACTTGAGGAGCAACTGCTAAGGATCTCTGATCGTTGTCTCCGAATTATTTTAAAAGGTTAGATTCGATCCCTCGAATTTTTATTCACGATTTATATGCTTTTATTTGGATTTTGTGTGTGTAAAAGTGTTTTTCCACGCCCCGCTGCGATTAAAAATCCAACACCGGCAACACACCTTAACTCCTAAGCTGACTCTTTAAATTGGAACGCTTCTATTTACGCTCCTAGATTCTAATATATAGTAAAGACAATTAACCAAAACTTAATCACATAATTATAATCACATCACATAAAGCATACTTTATTTACTTAATTACGTCACAAAATTCTCAGTCGTCACAATCTACCCTCCTAAAAAGGATTCTGTCCCTGGAATATAGTCTGAGCAAATAGACGGAGATACTATTCTTGCATTTCACTTTCTAATTCCCAAGTTGATTCTTCCGTCAGTGGATTTCTCCACAACACTCTAACTAGAGGTACAACTTTATTTTTAAGTGTTCTCTCCTTTCGGTCTAAGATTCAAACTGGTTGTTCCACATAAGACAAATCCGGTTGAATTTCCACTGGTTCCAATTCGATCACATGGCTCGCATCAGCATTATACTTCTTCAGAAGAGAAACATGAAATACATTGTGTAGATGTTGCATTTGCGGAGGTAGCGCTAATTCATATGCCACCTTCCCAACTCGTCGTAATACTTTAAATGGTCCAATATACCTAGGACTCAATTTCCCTTTCTTTCCGAATCGGGTTAAACCTTTTCAAGGAGATATCTTTAACAAGACTTTGTCTCCAGATTCGAATTGCACATCTCTTCGTTCTTGATTTTCGTACTTTTCTTGTCGATCTTGAGCTGCAATTAATCTTTTTCGAATCATTTCTACCTTTTCCTTCATTTGTTGAACTAGCTTTGGGCCAATTAATTTACGCTCACCAACCTCGTCCCAATATGTAGGGGACCTACATTTTCTTCCATACAACGCTTCATAAGGCGGCATGCCAATACTCGCGTGATAACTGTTGTTGTAGGAAAACTCAATTAACGGCAAATGATCGTCCAAATTTCCTTTGAAATCTATTGCGCAGGTTCGCAACATATCTTCAATTGTCTGAATTGTCCTTCACTTTGTCCGTCAGTCTGCGGATGATATGCCGTACTCATTTTCAGCTTAGTTCCCAAATGATCATGGAATTGTCTCCAAAATCTTGAGTTAAACCTTGGATCTCTATCAGACATGATAGATACAGGAACTCCGTGACGCATCACAATCTCATCCAAATATAATTTGACCAACCTTTCCAACGAAAACCTTTCATTTATCGGCAAGAAATGTGCTGACTTCGTCAATCGATCGATTACCACCCAAATCGCATCATGATTAGACTTGGTTTTAGGTAATCCTACCACGAAATCCATAGCAATATGTTCCCATTTCCATTCTGGTATATCCAGTGGTTGAAGTAATCCGCTTGGCCTCTGATGTTCTGCTTTGACTCTTTGACACGTATAACACTTACTTATCTATTCCGCAATTTCCTTTATCATGTTTGGCCACCAATAGCTATCTTTTAAATCCTGGTACATTTTCGTACTTCCAGGGTGAATTGAAAATCTCGAGTTATGCGCTTCTTGCAAATCGCGTGCTTTAGTTCCACCACATTAGGTATCCAAAACGTGAGTTAACATGATATATTCCTTTTTCATCTTTTTGAGCTTTGACTTCTTACCTGACAACTTATCCTTTTCGTGATTCATCACTTGCTCTTGACAGCATCGAATCTTTTCCAAAATTTCGGTTTGAAATGACATTGCACATATAGTTTCACCTCCAAATTCTGGAGTCTGTACTTCTATTACCATCTTTTCAAAATCCTTGACCAAAACTTCCGACGACGTTAACATATTTAACCTTTCCTTGCGACTTAGAGCGTCTGCTACCACATTTACCTTTCCAGGGTGATAGTTTATCGCACAATCATAATCTTTGATCAACTCTAACCATCTTCTCTGTCTCATATTCAATTCCTTTTGAGTGAAGATATACTTTAACTTTTATGGTCTGTATAAATCTCGCACTTTTCCCCGTATAAATAATGTCTCCATATATTAAGGGCAAACACAATTGCTGCCAATTCCAAATCATGTGTTGGATACTTTTGCTCGTGCGGCTTGAGTTGTCTTGACGCATATGCTATTACCTTCCTGTGTTGCATTAACACACATCCATGTCCTTTATACGAAGCATCACCGAATATCACAAATTCTCCTTTTTCATCCGGTAATACCAACACTGGGGCGGTTACCAGCCTCTTCTTTAACTCTTGAAAGCTTTCCTCGTACTTTTCCGTCCATATAAACTTCTCGTTCTTTCTTGTCAACTTCGTTAATGGGACAACAATCTTAGAGAAATCTTGCACAAACCTTCTGTAGTATCCGGCTAATCCCAGAAAACTTCTGACTTCCGTAGGAGTCTTGGGTCTTTCCCAATTCATTACAGCTTCTATCTTGTCTGGGTCTACTTTGATTCCTTCTTTATTAACTACATGACCAAGAAATTGCACTTCCTTTAGCCAAAATTCACACTTCAAAAACTTAGCGTACAGCCTCTCTTTCCTCAGAATTTCCAAGGAAATCCTCAAATGCTCCTTATGATCTTCTTCCATCTTGGAGTAAATCAGTATATCATAAATAAAAACAATAAAGAACTTATCCAAATATTGCTTGAACACTCTGTTCATAAGATCCATAAATGCGACTGGCGTGTTCGTCAAGCCAAATGCCATTACCAAAAACTCGTAGTGTCCATATCTCGTTCGAAACGCTGTCTTGGGTATATCTCCTGCTTTAATCTTTAATTGATGATACCCAGATCTTAAATCAATGTTGGAGAAACACGACGCTCCTTTTAACTGATCTAATAAGTCATCGATTCGCGGTAGAGGGTACTTATTCTTAATCGTCTACTTATTCAATTCGTGAAAATCAATGCACAATCTCATACTTCCATCCTTTTTCTTTACAAACAACACCGGTGCGCCCCACGGGGCTACACTCGGCCGAATTACTCCTTTATCCAACAATTCTTGCATCTGTACTGCCAATTCCTTCATCTCAACTGGCTCCATACGATAGGGAGCTTTCGATACTGGTTCCTGGTTCCGTTCCAGGAGTCAAATCAATCGTAAACTCGATCTCTCTATCTGGAGGTAGTCCAGGAAATTCATCATGAAATACATCTGGAAAATCTCTTACTATTGGGATATCTTCGATCCTCACAGATTCTTTCTCCACATCCATAACATGAGTCAAATAAACTTCGCATCCTTGACGTAATAATCTCCTTGTCTCGATAACCGTTAGCAATTTCTTCTCTTGCCTCTTTCCTTTGAATATGACTTCCTCACCATCCTTGGTCCTTAACTTCACCTTCTTACTCTTACATTCTATTTGCGCCTCATGGTTTGACAACCAATCCATTCCTAGTAAAACCTCAAATTCTCCTAACTTAAAGGGAATTAAGTCAGCTGAAAAGTGCCGACCTTCTATTACCACATCACAATCGGGACAAATCTTATTAACAATAACTTTCTCTTGATTTGCTACCTCTATAATCAAATTAGGTTCCAGAGGGTACACAACATAATTTAACTTATCAGGAATACTTTCAGAGATAAAAGATCTAGTTGCTCCAGAATCCATCAATACTTTTACTTCTACTGAGTTAATAACATGCATACCTGCTACCACGTCCACATCTTGCACCGCATTTTTCATTGTCATATTAAAAGTCCTAGCTCTGGGTTGAGCTGACAGTGCTGGGAGAGACGGCGGTCCAACAATCCTAAGAACATTGGCCTTTTGAACAGGCTCCTTGCAATTCCTGGCCACGTGGCCCACCTTTCCACACTTGAAACAAGCCAAGTCAGGCTTCCTTGCTCCATTTGGACACTCTGAAGAATAATGCCCTTTTTGGTTGCACTTGAAACATGTCACGTCCAACTTATTACACCTTCCCGGGTGTCTCTTCCCACAATTTTTGCATTCTTGAATCTGAGGTCTGTTATCCTTCCCCGGTTGTCCTGCTTTCTGGAAACGGTTTTTCTGAGCTCCGTTACCGGGTTTAAACTTCTGAAACTTTTGGTGCTGACCTCCACCATTCCTTCCAAACTTTCCTCTAAACTTCGAGCTTCCTTGCTCTCGCTCCGAGCTTTCAAATTTCCTTTTCCTTCCTTCATTTCCTCTCCTTGCAGCTTCACACTCTCCTTCTACTATCATTGCCTTTTATACCAAGGCAGCATAATTCTTGATCTCCAACAACGCTACTTGACTCCTAATCCATGGCTTAAGTCCCTGTTGGAACCTCTTAGCCTTCTTTGCCTCCATATTTACATACTCAGGTACGAACCTAGACAGCTCTGAAAATTTTACTTCATACTCCGCTACCGACATATCTTCTTGCCTAAGGTCCAAAAATTTCATCTCCAATTGAGGTTGCATATAGCTCAGCAAATATTTCTCCAGAAACATCTCAGTGAACTTCTCCCATGTTAAGTCGTTTCCTTCCAACAACGCTTTCGAAGACTCCCACCAGAAACTCGCTTCATCTTTAAGGTAATAACTCGCATACTGAGCTTTCTTGTCGTCCTTAACTTCTGCTAACTCAAAAGCTTTTTCCATTTCTCTTAACCATGACTGTGCTTTAATCGGGTTTGGCAAACCTAAGAATTCTGGGGGATGAACAAATTGAAAGTGTTTGAAGTTTCCAACTTTAGGGGCCATAGGTTGTTGTAAAAGCTGAGCAAGTCTGCTCATCATGGTGGTTTATGGGTTTACTTCTGGGTCTTGGGTTGGAATTTCTTCTTCTTGGTGATCTGGTGAGTTGGCCATTTCTTACAAACCTGATTGAGCAATTATTTAGCAATACGATAACATGACATATATAACAACATTTTACTATAAAATCTCCTTTTGCAGGTTTTAAGCTTTTACCCAATTTTGTACATGCAATCCTATTACTACATAATTCTCATATCAATGTTGTTTTATCATGCATAGAAAAGGGTATTATGAGTTTTAAACATGGTTATACGAAAACATGGTATTTAGAACATTTTATACAGATCTTTAGGGTGCACAATGGAAAACAAGATAATGGATTTATATTTAAACAAAGGGGTACATAAAGAAAAGTCTGGTTACCACAAGTTCTGAAATAAGGTACAATAATATAGCAGGGTTAAACAGTGGAAAAACTGGAAAATATCCCCCTATCTATCCCTAACTTCTAACAACTACTACCACCACAAAGTTCCGAAATACAACATAACAAATGAAAAAGGGATCCCGGCATCTGACCAAGTATCCCAAAGCCTACTGGCGCTGAACAAAAACAACAACTACGGGCTCAACCAACAGTCCTGCCTAACAGCTAGTCATCCAGAATCTCTCTCAACACAACCAATATCCAGCGAATGATCTTATGCAGCCTCCGGGCCTCAGCATCAGCATCACTAGTGGATGGTCCTTCATTCAATCTCCTCCGGGCAACCTGCTCCACCATCTTAACCCGAAATCGCCACTCATCATCCATAACTGAAGTGCTCTGCCTGGACTCTCGGGCTAGCCTATCCATCAAAGCACCCAAATCAGGAATACGGGAGTAAACAAAGTCTCGGTCCAGGGCTAACTTGCCACCAACACTGACAGGTACAGTCTTAGGCATCTCAGACTCTGGCTCAAGGGCTGGGGTCTCTGAATCTGGCCTCAAGGGTGAAATTTGCATAGGGATCTCACTACTCTCAGAGGGATCCTCCTCTGGGTCTGAACTAACATACACAGGCTCCTCTGGAGAGGGTGGAATGGGGTCCACTGGGGTACCGGTCAAACTAATCTCGGAATCTGAATCACTACCACTACTGGGATCCTAAGAGAAAACACAAAACAGCAACCAAGAAACAACGTTAGGGTTAAATAAATCTTCCAGCTAACTCACACCCTAACTCTAGTTTCCACTTTAACTAATACACACTTTCCTTAGACTATACCTAATAGTCTAACTCAACTCTACATGAGTCGAACTCTCTCGCGATATAAATATATACCCACAATACCCTTTTTTATTCCTAACTTGTCTCAGGGACTAGATCATGTAGCTCTGATACCAACTTGTGACGCCCTCAATCTCGGGTTAGGAAATGAGGACCCACACACCTTTAATCTAATAATTATATAAACATAAAACCCGATTAACTACCAACAGGATCAAACAGGATAAAGTATAAGACACGATTACAACTACCAACCAAAAAATATAACTTACAACCCCAAAATAATATAAAATATACATAGTCGATCCCGACTTGGAACCGACAGATAACCCATTCTATCTTTACAACATTCTGGCTAAGCGCTTTCTCACTCAAAAACATCTCTACCTGCTCTGGCAACTGGTACCATACGACATAATTTCAGCCTTAACCTGGACTAGCCCCGCTAGCCTCTTACAATGACTGGACTAGTCCCACTAGTCTCTTACGTCCAATCCAATCCATCAGGAATTCGTTTGGAAAACCTTGAGTTGGAAAAAGTAGGGTTTTGAAATTCATTTTATCATTACCAAGAATATGAAATCATTCGGACTCTTTCAAGTCGAAACTCATTCTTAGATTCAATTTCAAGAAATAAAAGTTAAGGAAATGAATCAAGGAAAGGAAATAGCAATTCTAGGGATCTTGAATCAATGATATCAAGGTACTTAAGTTAGAAGAATCAATATCTGTTTCAAGGATCAATAGGAAATATGGTGATCAAGGAATATGGTATCATTACAAGGGGTTCGTAAAGGTAATTATAGGGTTTATAACAGTTCATAGTATGACAATTAATTTGAACATGATAGACCGGTTACCAAAGGGTTGAATCAATAAGCTTGTCAATAACAGTTTAACAAGATCAAGACAGGGTATCTTGAATCATTAACAGGGGTTCATTATTTTAACAGTTCACTACTCTACATGGTATGAACAATAACCTCTCTATAACCATTTACACAAGTAATGAGAGTTACTTGCCTGAATTCTCTTTCCTGAAGGTTGAACTACTGCCACCTAGTATACCATTCCCTTTCCTAGCCTGAATGCCCTCACACTCCGAATCTACAATAAAAACCAAAACCTTAATCAGTTTCTCAACTCTTGTTCCCGGAACGATCACTCAATACGTTAGCTCGATTATACTCTTGACTCAAATATACAAGTATAGCTTATACACATATGCACATAGCACATAACACATTCCTTTCTCATTGCCTTTATATCTTTATATACTCATCAATCGACTCATACTTGCTTAACCTTAACTATTCTTCAAATCACACCAATATAACTCTAACGAGTACATGATTTATTCACAACTAAATCTTTTGCGACCATAACTATCACTTATAGTTCTTTAATATCAAACCACTTAATTCCCTTTTTCTTCTATTCCTTAATTTGAACCATAACATCATTTAATCAAACAAATGAATCACATATCTCCTAGAATCTCACATGCAATCACTTAGCAAGATAATGGAACCAAATCAATCGCTTTTCTACTTATATACCATTCGGCTATAAACCTAAAACACAACCAAGTGTACTCAATTTCAATCTCATATAATCAAACACAATAAACCTCTTTGGTATGCAAATTACAAGGGTCTTTTATGCAATTAGGCTTCTTTCTTTTTAATCCAAAAACCGAATCATAATCACATCAAGAATCGAAAATCAACACCCTCTTTTAATTATCAAATTCGAACACAGCATCATCCAATCAATGAAATGCAACCAAATTCTTATTAGTAACTAAAATAATTTACATATAATCTCACAAAAATCCACTTAATTCTCTTTTTAACCATAAGACCCATTCGTATTTTTCAAGAAATCACACATGCAAGGTTTTAAATCACAATTTCAACTTGTTTTACACCTTATCTTAGACATTTAACTCATTTTCAACACGATTTTTTAATCACAAACAAAGCATCACTTAGTGACTCAAGCCTTAATCACATTATCCAATTAAACATGCCTGCATTCACTAGTTCTTCTTTTAAACCAACATGCAATCACATTTCTCACTAAATAAGCTTAGTTTATACTAAGATCAAGTCACCAAATCCAGTTCCCCTTTTTAGTAGTACAAAGCCGAACCAAAATCCCCAACATGCAACCCTCAAATTCGATTCCTTAAGCATCAAATCAATTACAGAAATCCAAATTCTTTTAACACATTTATAGCAATCCATTTATCAATCACACAATTAAATTTCAAAGGAAGTACAAACCCTTTTTGAACTTTTCAAGAAACCAAGACATGCAATAGCTACATAAAATTTTTAAAGAGCATAAAACTCAAAAATCACATTAACATATCATTTTCTTAAAATTCCACCGGCTCTCATTGGGTCATGGCCGGTGGTGGTCGAACTTAAGAGTGCCCATAACGGGTCTCCTCTTAAGTTTTAAACCACAAAATCTCTTGAATCTTCTCTTGTGATCATGTATCAAGAAATCGTATTTCCTTGAACACAACCATAGAGATGGAACCATAAACACTTACATAAACACTTACATGCAAGTGGTGTTTGAGTAGTATACCGAAAATAGAATCTATAGATGGTAATAACTTTGAATTTGAGTGAGTATTCGGTGTTGCATGCAAGAGAGAGAAGAGAGATGGGGAGAGAGCCGAGAGAGAGAGAGTGTTCGAGAGAGAGGAAGAAAGAAAGTGAGGGAGAGGGGGATGATGCTCACGGGAAAAGAAAGAAGAAAGAAGGGGGGTGAGTTTATATTTTTATTAGGGCCAAGGGTATTTTAGTAATTTACTAAATCTCTTTTTGTTTGATTAATCCTTTCTCTTTACTTAAATAAGATAGAAATCGAATATTGAATATATCCCTCTCAGAAATTCTAAAATTATTGCAAATGACAATTTTAAGACGTAGATCTCGAAATTAGCTTTCCAACCATTACTCATAATAAACTTTTGAGCGAACGGTTGATTTTATATGATTTTCACAAGTTTGTGCTAATAATAGCATTTTATCACATAAAAATCAATTTATAATGCAACGATCACCAAATAAATCCGTCCATCATTTTTAGAAAGTCTCTAGGACTATTACGAAGATAACAGAACAAATCTCATGCATTTATCTTACTCAGATAATTTTATAAAAATTTGCGGATGTTAAATAAACCTTATTTAAATCAAATAATTCCCTTAAATCCATAAAAATGTCAACAGATCACGTAATCATGCATACAGACAAGCAAGCACACATACGAACACATCACAACTCATGTCTGATCATAAAATTTGTCCTTCTTTAATTTTATTCCTTTCTACGCGTACCGGGTCACGTTCAGCCTGACGGCCCGACGCTCAGCGTTTCAATTACGCTTCACAATATCGTTATTGACCGACACGTCATTAGAACGCATTACTTTACTCAAGCATTTCATTTCACATAATAACATATAGTTCACATTTTAAATACCTTAATCCCTTTTTAGGACAGGTTCCGTTCTACTTGACGGCCCGACAACACAGCTTAACTCCTAAGCTGACTCTTTAAATTGGAACACTTCTATTTACGCTCCTTGATTCTAATATATAGTAAAGACAATTAACCAACACTTAATCACATAATTATAATCACATCACATAAAGCATACTTTATTGACTTAATTACGTCGCAAAATTCTCAGTCGTCACAGTTAAGCTACGAAACACGAGAGCAACCATTAAAGACCTTGAGCTCCCGAACCCTTATAATAAATACAACAATTAATATATCCTAGTTTTCAATCCATAACAATATCATATTAAAAAATGATTCCTGGAATGATTTATCGAGCTTAGCCGGAAAATCGAAGCACCAGCGGCATTCATCCTTTTTGACTAAAAATTAGGCCAAATATTTAATTGTTTGTTGATTTTGTTGGATAAAATGAGTTCCTGATAATCTGTACTTGAGTTCTGCACCGTTTAATTAATTGATTAATTTAATATTAATTGATTAATTAATTTAATTAATTATTAATTGATTTTAATTGTCTTAATAATTAGATTTAATTATTCTTTTTGATTTAAAAATTCTGAAAAATAGTTTCAAGCTTTAAAATATTATTTTAAATTATTTTCAATGCTCGATAATTATTATTTAATCATTTTGTTATCAGATTCAGGTGTTTAAACCCTGATATTTAATTATAAAATGATTCGGAGACCCGTTTTAATTCCGAAAAATGTTCAAAAATTCGTATTAAATACCTGGAAAATCATTTTAACCCCGAATCTTCTTTGAAAAATTATTTTGATCAAATATCTTGTGTGCTATGTGCTACATGCTATCTGATTGATGTGTTATATGCCTATGTGGTTATTGTATGACAATTTTTGCTGTAACTTTCAATCCGTAAATCGGATTTGGGTAAAACAGAGGGTAGATTAAAGATTATGACGTCAATGTGACAATTAGAATAATATGAGATTGAATATTGATAGATACTTGTGATGCCTAGCATATTAAGCGAGGCATAGAAAAGAAAGCCAGTGATCAGTAATTAGAACTGAAGCGAAGAAAAAGAAAGCAAGTGATCGATTAATAGAAGCAAGGCATAGAATAAGAAGGAAAGTGATTGATGAGTAGAACTATTATATGAGTACAAGTAAAGTTGGGAATCATCTGTGATAAGGCAAGTACTCCCAAACCTTTCTTGAGATAAATTGCAAATATTTTTGAACTTTCTCATAACATGTTGCTAGTATTCAAAATAAGTCCTATTTTATATTGCAAGCGCTTTAAACTATTCAACCTTGAACTCTGATCATATCATTGAACTTGAGCTGTAAGCTTTATTTATTGTAAACCATCAATGATTGATTTCCCAGATATTAAACCATACAAATACAACACTACTCCACAAATACATACACACCATAAACCAAATACTGAAACAGAATTACTTGAGCATATAGAAATTTATATACCCTGTAATACCCTATGACATTAAAGATTTGTACCCTATTTTATCATTGAACCATTGTCATCAAATACCTGATTCTTTAACAAACTTGAAGCTATTCTTCATATATATACATTGATATACCATTATGATACTTATGAAATGTCTTTTGCTTCGAGATAAATGTTTTATCAATGTTAATTATGATTCTGTTTTATTGAATTACAATGGTTATCATACTGAATCATTTTAGAATTGGATAGTTTTATAAATGTGGACCAGATTCATGGTCAGACCAGATTCGTGGTTATATTAGGCCAATGTGTGCCTTGGATCCAGTATAGAGAGCAGAGTTGTGTGCCTTGCTCGGAGTTAGTGCGTGACTGATCAATAGCCTAACCTAGGTTTTTAAAATGAAAAGCGAATATCCAATTCTAATCATTATTTATCCATAAAATTGATTCTTCTGAATCATTTAAATTGATCATTGTTTATCCTCAGTTATTGCTATTATGACTTGCTGAGCTAGTTAGCTCACTCTTGCAAATCTGTTTATGTTATTCCACAGTTAAAAAGGAAATGGTTGGTAACAAAGATTCCCAGTCCAGTGTGCGAGCTAGGATTCCAGGTTAAGTTGGATCGAGATAACATGAGCTTTATGTTTAGTTTTGAGTTATGTAAGCTTGTAAGAATGCTTTCACTTTCAGTTGTAAGTTTAACTAGTTGGGATTTGGTACGATGTAATAAAAGTTAAGATGGTGGCTTGTTTTCATACTTTAACCTGTTGTGATCCATGGTTATGGTAAGTAGGGTATTTACATATATTACTTTCATAAACAAGTTTATATATTGGGTGTGTGTCTGTTGTGAACCCCAAACTTCTAACCCGAGTTTGGAGGGCATCACATTATGACTATGAGCTTCTTTATTATTCAGGGAAGGCGAATATGGAGGATGACGCCCTTAGCAGGAAGGAGAGACTCAAGATGAAAATGTCTTTGGAAGAGTTGATAAGAGATTTCGAGAAAATGGAAATAGAAGTGAAGGTAACTAGAGTCAGTACCAAAAAGATGTTTAAGATTGCAATGCAGCCCGAGTCCTTGGAAAAGATCGGATCGTGCAAAGAAAAAGTGATGAATGAAGGCAGAGAGTTAATGACTGGAGAAGAGATCCATATCGAGAGAGATGATAAGGGAATAATGAGGCATTTCTACAAGATTTGGGTTCCAAATGTTCAAGAGCTTAAGGACAAAATTTTAGATGAAAGTCATAGTTCAAACTATTACATTCACCCAAGGAGCACCAAGATGTATAGGGATTTGAAGGAATATTACTGATGGCCCAACATGAAAAGAGACGTAGCAGAATGGGTAAGCAAATGTTTGACTTTCCAGAGAGTAAAGGCAGAACACCATAGACATAGTGGTCTTTTACAACCCTTGGAGATTCTCGAATGGAAATGAGAATAGATAGCCATGGATTTTGTTGTAGGCTCACCGAGAACCAAATCCAATCATGATGCCATATGGGTAATTATAAACCGACTAACAAAGTCAGCTCACTTTATTCCAATCAATGAGAGATACACAGTCGATAGACCGGTGGACATTTACCTTAAGGAAATATTGACGCGATATGGAGTTCCAGCATTCATTGTCTCATACCGAGACCCCAAATTCAACTCCAGATTTTGGAGAATCTTTCAGGAATGTGCGGGAACCAAACTGAACATGATCACTTACCCTTGATCGAGTTTTCTTACAATAATAGCTTTTATGCCAGGATCGGAATGTCGTCTTACGAGGCCCTGTACGGAAGAAGTTGTCGATCTCCCTTATACTGGGATGAAGTTGGAGAGCGCAAAATGATGGGGCCCGAACTGATCCAAAGAACCAAGTATATAGTGGATTTAATCAAAGGTCGGCAGGTAGCAACCCAAGACCGACAGAAAAAGTATGTTGATTTAGCCCGAAAGGACAAGGAGTATGGAGTAGGAGACTTAGTACTATTAAAGGTATCCCCTTGGAGAGGATTGATGAGATTCAGAAAGAAAGTAAAGTTAACCCTGAGATATATAGGAACTTTTGAGATATTAAGACGTATCGGGAATTTAGCGTACGAGCTAGCTCTACCCCGAACCTGCAACAAGTTCATAACGTGTTCCACGTATCAATGTTAATGAAGTATCATCGGGATGCTAGGCACATAGTGGAATATGAACATGTGGACATGTAACCAGACTTGACTTATATGGAGAAACCAGTGAGGATCAAGGACCAAAAGGAGCAGGTGCTTCGGAACAAGGTGATCAAGCTAGTCAGAGTACTGTGGCAGAATCATAATATGGAGGAATGATCTTGGGAACTAGAGAGCGTGATGCTAGAAAAGTACCCCCATTTGTTTTCTATCTGATTCCGGGATGGAATCCTTTTAAGAAGGGGAGACTTTGTTAACCCCAAATTTTTGGAATTTTTATAATCCTTATAAATAGTAACTTTTGCTGATTGTGCTAATTAAGGAAAATATTCATGCCGCACTATATAAGAGTTCTTTTATGGATATTCTGAGATCATATTAGTACTCCATAATGTATATGAGTGAATGTAAAGGTCGTCATAATTCGAATTCGAACGCTTTGATTTTTCCCAAAAATCCACCAGATACCGAAAGAATTAAGTTCAAGGTAATGAGATCAAAATGAATTAAAAATCAAGGATTATAGTAGAGGATCATTAAAGGAATATAAGACATTAAGAAGGGTTTAGGGAAACCCAAGTAATAAGATCCCCGATATGATCCCTCAAACGATCAACGAGAACGAGAGTTAAG
Source organism: Apium graveolens (assembly GCF_009905375.1). Taxonomy (NCBI): domain Eukaryota; kingdom Viridiplantae; phylum Streptophyta; class Magnoliopsida; order Apiales; family Apiaceae; genus Apium; species Apium graveolens. Next base: position 137,978,244 of record NC_133656.1, read on the forward strand.
CGAACTGTAAAATAGATAAGCGCCCATTGACCAAATAATTAAGTACTAATCAAGAGGATTATAGCAAGATGATGTCATCAAGCCACAATAATTAAATAAGTGGCAAAAGAATGATGTAGGGAAGGTGATGCAAGCTTGGTTAACAAGATATTTTGCAAGGATGGTTATGGACCAATCATTTTAATTAAGTAATTAACCAAGGTTAAGTTACAAACTAAACAAAACACAACCAATAAGAATCAACCAAGCAAAGAAATCATTTTTCATCACCATTTTTCTCAAGAAATCTCTCGGCCCCTTTTTAAGGAAAATTGAGTCCAAGCTCCTCCACTTATTATTTTGTAAAGTAATAATCTAAGCTTCCTAATGTTAAGTTACATACTCCCTAGAAATCCTAGCTTCAAACATCCTTTCTTATAATTTTCTATAATTTATTAAAGGAGATGATGAATAGTTTTTTCATGAAATTAAACTTTGACTTCTTGGTTAATGGTTGGATCAAGGTTGTTTAGGAGTGGATCTAAGCTTCTATAGACATTCAAAGGATCTTACATTATTTCAAGGCTCCAAGTAAGATATAAAATCTCCAAATCCTTAGTGTTAAATGGATTCTTTTGAGTTCTTATAATAGTTAGATGATGGATCTAGTATAGTAATGGTATAAGCATGTTTAGATCTTGGATTGTTAAGTGATTTGTTGATTTTTGGAGTTAAGAGTAACACTAGTTGTTCTTGATGATTCTTGGTATGATTTGGGCTTAGTTTAATGGTTTAATGTTGTTTGATGAGTGATATAGTCATATGGTTGTAATGGGATTGATTGGTGGTGGTTTGGTGTTGAATTGATTTGGTAAAATTTGGAAATCGCGTAAACGTAGCCGCCGTAATGACCGTTTACATATAGACTGTTTGTGCTTAGCATTCGGGGCATAAAACACACTGTTAAAACTGTACCTTTGCCATGTTTAGCTAAATCTTGTTGTAAGCTTCGTTTTGGTATGTGGTTCGCTTAGATCCGATTTACGGTTTAAGAGAAACGACCATTTTAAGTAACGGATTTTCGCGAACGAACCCTTCCCCTCGCATAACTTTGAGACCTTGTTTAAGGCCCTTAAAAGACTAACTGGAATATGAAACATTTATGTAAGGTTTATTAGTCATTTGGTAGAGTACTCGTGAAAGAGTCTCCTTAAAACATTTAATGGTTGATTTTATAAAAATGGTGGAGCCGAGGGTACTCGAGCGACTAATGTAAATCATTTAGCGTAAAAGCGAAAGTTAGGGTCTAAGAGAATAAGTCTAGTTTCTTAAGTGATTGTGGATTAATTCTGGCTTATATGTTGTTTATAGGTTACTGGACTCACACCAGACCTATTACCACCTCGATCGCTCAGGAAAGTTTTCTACCCGTATACTGTTGTTGTGATGATTATATATATATGCATTATCTTGAGATAAGTGCATGATTGTTATTAGCAAATCTTGCTATATATTGAAGCATGTTGATATGATATATATATATATATGCATGCCTACTTTGAAATCTTGATATTTCGTTGTCAATTCAATTGTTTATAAACTGCATAATACCTATGCTAGAATAACTATACTTTGCGTATACCCTTAGTCTAGGGTTTACGAGTTGAACATTCACTACGTGAAAAATTGGAACAGACATCACACTTTTTACATCAGTTACAAAAAAAAAATGATGTAAAAATAATTTTTGACATCAGTTGCTCTCAAACCGATGTGCAACAGCATTATTCACATCAGTTTCATGGCCGACCGTTGTATATAACTGCTTTTTAAAAAATTAAAAAAACACGGAACAAATTGTTCCCCCTTTACAACTAAAAAACACGGGGGAAATTTTTACTTAAACAAAATTCATTTCCCCCCTTCTCTCTCACTGCTCTCCCACCCCGACCTCCCTCTCTCGGTACACTCTCCCTCCTCGACTTCTCTCTCTCTCTCTCCATCTTCGTCTCCGTCTCTCACCTCTCAACTATCACTCTCCCCTCTCTTTCACCTCTACCCGTTACAAGCCCTAAAACAAAGTTAAACCCTCTAATTACAGATCGAGCAAGAAGGTTGACATGCAGCCCTGAGAAGTGTTCATACAACCCGAATCAAGCAAGTGTTACATACATCGAGCTCTGTTTCACCGAAATCGAACCCTAATTTGTAAGTGTATTTTCAATTAAATTTGATTTTTTGGGACTTTTGATTGGTGTGTGTCTTACAGTCAGATTATTACTGAATTTGTGTATCTTTGTGAATTGGTGTGTATGCATTATTTTTACTTATGTGAAATGGGGCTTTGTTGATATATTTGTGCTAATGTTATTTAAAATGATTGTAATCCTCTTTCTTTTTTGATTGTATGTTTTAAAATGTGTATGTATTTTAGTAATCCTCTTTCTGTTTTGATTGTCTGTTTGTGCTGATATGGGGCTTTATAATTTTTTTTATTTATATAAATTGTGCAATTTATGGAAGGCAGTTGTGTTGTGTATGAGCTTGTGAACAAGTTCACAAGATTAATTAGATATTTGTTAAAAAAAGGTATAAAATTAGTGAAATACAGAAGAGATGTTAATGATTTTGAGGAGAACTAGTCGTAATTGTAATTTAGGTATTCGTTAAAAAAAGGTATAAAATTAGTGAAACGCAATGTAATTGTATATGGTATGATAGGTTTATCATAATTTGTTAAATGGGTAACCATGATAATTTAATAACTGCCATTATCCGAATAAAATTATGCGTAGTTATTATATACTCAAGAAAATGATTAGGTGTTAGTAAATTATGATTTTTTATTTAATATTTGAAATTATGATCAGGTAGGTTATATGGATAAGTCATGGATATCTGCAGATAGGGATTCATTAGACTATGAAATTGGGGTTGAAAAGTTTTTGATATTTGCTGAAGAAAACTGTAAGGATCCTAAGATGATATCATGTTCATGTGCACGTTGCTGCAATTTTAAGAAATTATCGGTAAAAATCATTGGGGGCATCTATATGAAAAGGGTTTTAGTTTAGGGTACGTCGATTGGATTTGGCATGGAGCTAAAGCTAGCTGTAGGTCATCGGCTGGTAGCACAATGCCACCTCCGTGTTCAGAAAATATTGAACAGAACGTTGAAGAAAATTTTGCTGCATCACAGGTAGGTGATATCTGTGAAGCAGCATATAATAACCGGGGTAATTTGGGTGATGATTGTGATAAGGATTCAGAGGAGTTTAAGAGGTTTTTGGCCGATGACGAGCAACCTTTGTTTGAAGGCAGCGATTCTAGTAAATTAGATTCGATGCTCAAGTTACATAACTGGAAAGCAAGATTTGGTATTAGTGATAGTGCGTTTACGGATTTACTTTCTTCCGTTGGCTCCTTACTTCCTAAAGATCACGTTTTGCGAAGTAATACATACACAGCTATGAAAACCCTATCCGATTTAGGTCTTGAATATATTAAGATCCATGCATGTTCGAATGAATGCATTCTATATAGAGGTGTAAATTCTGATTTTATCGAGTGTCCCAAGTGCCACATATCTCGCTGGAAGTTAGGCAAGGATGGTAAAGTGAAAGTTAATGTCCCGGCTAAAGTTATGTGGTATTTTCCAATCATTCCAGGATTTAAACGGATGTTTAAGTCAAATTCTACCGCTGAGCTTCTGACTTGGCATGCTAACCAAAGAAGTCAAGATGGGCAGATGCGTCATCCAGCCGACTCTCCTTCATGGTGGAATCTCGTTTATAAATGGCCAGAATTCGGTAATGAGCTGAGAAATCTTTGATTAGCCATGGCGGCAGATGGTATAAACCCCCATAACAATGGCATGAACAATAGGTATAGCTGCTGGCCAGTAGTGTTGACAACATATAACCTTCCTCCGTGGTTATGCATGAAAAGAAAGTTCTTGATGTTAACAATATTAGTTTCTGGTCCGCAAGAGCCAGGTAATAACATTGACGTCTTTTTGCAACCACTTATTGATGATCTCAAAAAGCTCTGGAAAGAAGGTGAACCAGATATGTACGACGCTCATACTAAATCTTCTTTCACTTTGAGGGCAATATTAATGTGGAAAATAAATGATTTTCCCACTTATGGGAACTTGTCCGGTTGTGTCAACAAGGGTTATATGTGTTGTCCAGTTTGTGGCGACGATACCGTAGCCAAGTATTTACCTCATACCAAGAAAATGTGTTTTCAAGGCCATCATCGATATTTACCTAGGAATCATCCTTATAGGAGGAAAAGACGGCTTTTAATGGTGAGCAAGAGTTAGGAAATGCTCGCCAAATCCTTTCTGGAGAAGAGGTGTTAAGGCAGCAGGAGCGGATTAAATTTGCTTTCGGGAATGCAGTAAAGAAGTCCAAAAAGGTCGACTGTCCATGGAAGAAAAAGTCAGTTTTCTTTGAGTTAGAATATTGGAAGTTTCATCATGTTCGTCACTGTCTCGATATTATGCACGTCGAGATGAATGTGTGCGACAAGCTTATTGGGACACTCCTAAATATGAAATTTAAAACTAAAGACAGCGAGGCCTCCTGACTTGATATGGTTGAAATGGGCATTAGGACATATTTGGCTCCACAAAAAGTAGGAGCACGGAGAACATACCTGCCCCCTACTGCTTATACTCTTTCAAAGGAAGAAAAAAGAAAACTGTTAAAGTCATTGTCATCAATGACACTTCCCTATGGACATTCATCAAACATAAAAAATTGTGTCTCGATGCCTGATATGAAGTTATTTGGGCTGAAGTCTCACGACTGTCACATACTACTTCAACAGCTGCTCCCAGTTGCAATTCGTGGAATTCTCCCAAAAAATGTTCGGGTTAGCATCATTAGGATGTGTTTCTTTTTCAATTCTTTGTGCACTAAAGTTGTCGAGGTACCAAAATTGGATAAATTACAGTCACATATAATATTAACCTTGTGCGAGCTGGAGAAAATATTCCCTCCCTCTTTTTTCGATGTAATGATACATCTTACGGTTCCCTTGGTTAGAGAATTGCGTTTGTGTGGTCCGGTTTTTTACAGATGGATGTATCCATTTGAACGGTTCAATAAGGTGCTGAAAAGTTATGTGCAAAACCGTTTATATCCGGAAGGTTGTATAGCTGAAAGCTATCTCAGAGAAGAATCTGTAGAATTTTCCAGCGAGTTTGTTCGGCAGGGTTGCACAACTACAGGTCTTCCGAAGGACAAAGCCAAACTTGATGGTCCATTATCTCCTGCAATAATCAAGTCAGTCGAAGAAAAAGAGCGAGATGAGGCACACCTACATGTTCTTCAAAACAACTCAGAAGTGTATCCATACATCACGTAAGTTAAATTAATTAACCCTTGTCTCAATCTTCTTTTAGCGAGTATTTATGGTATTTCCTTATCAAAACTTTATTTCTAGGATGCACAAGGAATTATTAGAAGAAACCTATCGAGGGAAAAAAAGACCATTCAATGGCTAATCAGAGAGCACAATCGGTTATTTTCTAGTTGGTTTGAAAAAAAGGTCAGTGAAATGATAAGGAATGGAGAAGATGTTCCTGAAACGATAAGATGGCTTGCAGGAAAACCGTCTTTTTCTGTATTGACTTATGAAGGCTTTCTCGTTGATGTGGTTCGATATTTCACAAAAGACCGAGATAATGCGCAGGTGGTCCAAAACAGCGGCGTGTCTTTAGTTGCTAAGACTGTCCAAGTGAGTAGTGCCATGGATTTAAATCCCATGGAGAGCGAGATGACATTTTATGGCGTTATTGAAGAAATTTGGGAGTTGGATTACCGTGCATTTAAGGCTCCGCTGTTCTTGTGCAGATAGGCAGATAGCGATAGAGGTGTCAAGGTCGACGATCTCGGCTTCACACTTTTGGACCTTAGTCGACAAGGTCACAAAAATGATAAGTACGTATCGGTTGACCAGGTCAAGCAAGTTTTCTATGTCGACGATCCAATCGATATTACCTGGTCAGTTGTATTAACTTCCATGAATCGATATTACCATGAGGTTTATAATGACGATGATTTAGGGGACACAACACTGGAAAATCCTCCATTCTGCTCTCAAATCCCTAAAGTAGATGTCCCAGGAGATGTTGATGATGATGCAGATGAGCCTAGTCTTGAAAATCAACGAGAGGATGTTGAGGGAATTTGGATTAGAAAATGATTACATTTTGAATTTGGATGTTGATGTATTTTTAATTAATTTCGATATTTGTATTATTGTGAGAGACAGAAGTATGCTTTTGGGACATGTTTAAAACTGTACTTTTGCTAAACACTGGATAATTTGTCTTTGATTTTCAGTTGTTTCATAGTTACAATGCATTTTACATTTGTTACATTCGCGTTATTTCTATATAATTGTCTGCTCTTTATTTTATTTATTTTTTTATGTTTTACTATAATGCATTTAGAACGCTTATTCCCACTTTTGATTATTATATATAGCTAATTATGTACGCCATGTATTTCAGGAATTGCAAGCACAGGAATGGGGAAGAAGCAACCCAGAACACTGATATCTAAAAAAGCAGTGACAGAGGAGGGCGGTGGGAAAAATGAAGAAAAGCAACTGGAAGTGAAGCAATTGACACCTGAAAAGCAAACAGATGTGAAGTAATTGACACCAAAAAAGCAACCGGATGCCGCACAGCCTACAGATGACCCTGGAGAAGATGGAAAAAAGGCAGACTCTGATGTTCCACAAGAGACGGTTACAAGTACAGAATCTAGGAAAAGAAAAACTGGAGTAGCACGTGGTGTTTGTGTTATGCACAAGGTCGTGATGAAGAAAGCTCAAGGGAAAAAGTTCAAAATCAGATACAACGGAATTGGAATTCCCATTGGTGACACAAGGCACACCTTGCAGTCTTATATTGGCATGCTGGCGAGGACGATGGTGCCAATTGATCTTGAAAATTGGCTAACAGTGGATGAGGAGTTAAAAGTGAAGATATGGAGTGATGTGCAGGTAAAATAAATCATGTTTATTTTACCTAAATATTGTAACTTGTTTAGTATATGAGTTTTTACCTTGTACATGGTTATTTTTTCCTCTCAGGTACTTTCAAAGTAGCTCTGGAAAGTGAGGGGTTGGTCTTAAAGTCAGCGGGTACGAAGTGGAGACAATTCAATTCTGAATTAACCAGAAAATTTGTGAAGCCGTATATTGGAAAGAAGAAGAAGCTAAGCAAGCCCCCTCCAAAATATGCGTATGTTGGCAATGACTGATGGAGAAGATTTGTGGCTGTGAGGACCGGTAAAAGCTGGGATGTATATCTTTCATATTTATATCTTTCACATTTATCGTGGTATATTTGAATTAGTGTTGAATTTAATATATCTTGTGTGGAGGAGATTAGTAAAGTGCAAAGCGAGCGAGTTAGCGAGCGAAAATATCCACACAGAACCTCAAGGAAAGGATATATTGGTTTGGAGGAAGATGAAGTACGGGTTTCTTGCTATCTCTGAAATTTAGTATAGTATTGCACTTATTTTTCAAAACATTTTTATTTCTTCATTTTTTAACAGATCAAAGCAGGGCGGCTGACCCCTGAAGAATTACCTGATCGAGAAATTTTCTGGAAAAAAGCTCGTACGCCACCAGACAGAGTTATTGATGAAGAGTTGGCTAAGACATTTGAAAAAATTGTAAGTTCCAGATTTAATTGAACTTCTTTTAATTTTAGTTGCATCGTTTTTCAATTTAATTGCATTTTTAAATTCAACTGCAGTTTTAAATTTAATTGTACTACTGTTTTTCAATTTAATTACAGTTTTAATTTTAATTGCACTTCTTTTTAATTTTATGTGCACTTCTTTTTAATTTTAATTGCACTTCTTTTTAATTTACTTGCACTACTTTTTAATTTACTTGCTTTAATTTTAATTGTACATGTTTCCAATTTAATTGCATTTTTAAATTTAGTTTTAATTGCACTCCTGTTTAATTTGTTTAATTTTAACAGGATGAACTACTTGAAAAGAAACGTAAGGGTGAGTTTGTACCGTCTGGAAGCGAGGATGTGCTTTTTGTTGCATTGGAAACTCCTGAACATTCTGGTAGAGTTCGAGGAGTTGGAATCTTTGTAAATCCATCGACATACTTTAATTTACCAAAAGGGAAAGACAAGAAGAGCAGAGTGAGCAAAACAGAGTTTGAACAAACAAAGAATGACTTTGAGAAAAGAAATGAGGATCTTATGTTGCAGATTGCTGAGCTGAAGAATGCGATGAAGGAAATGGCTAGTGCAGCCAAACTCCACTCGCCGATGTTGTCTGATAAGGCAAGTTGTCGAGTAGAAGGAAAAGAAGGAGTTGCTGAAATGAAGCAAAAGTGTGGTCTTACTGCTGTACGTGAATTGATGGTTGAAAACAATAATGGTAATGGTGATGACTGTGTGGACATTAATCATTTTGACCCTCCGCCTGGGAAAAAGGTAAAAAAGTATTGTACGTATATCTCTCAATATTTTTGCAATTATTTCCAGACTTATTATTTGACAATGCTTATAAATGTAATTTAGGATCCGCGAAAGTGCGAGCTGGAAGTGGATGTAATTGAAAATAAGGTAGCTTTTGGTATGGTATTCTCCGAGGATGGAATGTCTACGTTAGTACATGGAGTGCCTCTTGCGCCCGGATATGCTCATGTCCAGGTAGACGGAACCATCAAGGAAGACGTCTTAGTTCCGGTACCAATAGCTGGTGAAATAGAGACAGTCCGCCAAGCGGTTGGCTCCCTTGTAGCATGGCCTAAAAATTTGATCATCTTCAGTCCCCCCACTGCTGAGGTATTTTCTTAAAAATCAGAGAATTATAAATGCATTTTCTAAAAACTGTTAAGGTTTATGAAATACTTGTTTATTTGTTTATTTGTTTGTAGAAAAAGAAGGAAGTGAAGTCAAGGAAAACAAAGATTGTTAATGCGTATCAGAAACTGTCGGCTGAGATGAAGAGTGTGAAACCTACTGACAATGTTCCTCGAAGGTTTATGTTGTTGTACAGACATGCCATGGTCATATTGAAAGAAAGTGGAGACTCGATACAAATACCCTGTGGTGCTGAGGTGTTTGGAGTCGAAAAAGTCATTTTTTTATTGCACGAGAATGTTATGGCCTTGTTGGTGTTTAAAATGATTGGTCAGGGCATAATATCCACATATATGGCGTATGTATTTTTTCCTTTTTATTTTTATTTGTAGGTATTTGTATACCGAGGTTCGTAAGAGAAAACTATCCGACATGTATGCATTTGTTGATCCAGCGGCCACTTTTAAGCTCAATGACGATTTTGAAGCTTATATTGTCGAACAGATGAATACAGGAGATTCTCGCATATTGCTCATGCCTCATAATGAGAAGTAAGTTTTAGCGTTTGTAAAATTATAAAAAATTATAAACTGTCTTTATATTTTATAATTTTTTGTTGATTTATTTAACATTAAACAGTTATCACTGGATTTTGATTATGATTTGGGAATCGGAAATCTTCATTCTCAACCCCTTGGCCCATCCGACAAATTTTCCAAAATTGGAAGCAGCATTAACGCAGTAGTGTTAATTGAACTTTTTTTTATATATGTTTGCTGTCTATTTTTTTTAGAATTTTTTATTTATGTATACTGCATGTTTACTCTATACAGAGCGGTGAGATCTTATAATGCTCAGAAAGGATTGGTAAACAAAAATCCCAAGATTAAGAACCTTAGCTTAAGTATTCATTTGTGCACATTTGACTGTAGTAGGGTTTTTTTGTAAATTCTTTCTTTTTTGGGATTGATTGATTGTTAATTTTTTGTTGGATTAGGGATCCCCGAAACAACTGGGTGGATACGAGTGTGGGTACATTGTCATGCGTTACATGAAAGACATATTCGAAGATAAAGAAATGAAATTCATTACCAAGGTAATAAATGTACATTTAGCGCAATCTGCAAACACCTAGAATAAATGTACATTTATCAGGATATATTTATATTTATAGTATAGTATGCTAATTCGCTATTTTTGCACTCTGTAAATTTCACAGTGGGCAGCTAAGACTCGAAAGTGCTATACAAGGGAGGAACTTGATGAAGTGCGACTCGAGACTCTTCAATATGTCCAAGAGTTTGTTTAGTTTTCATGTTACCAGGGAACAATATTTAGTTTGATCAGTACACTGTCATCTAGTTGGTCGTTCGTTCGTTTGGTTGGTCTTGTAATCTGCTTAAGTAGTGCTAGTACCACGCTTTGTTGGAAATGACTTGCGTAATTAGACTAGTTATGGTAGATCATGAATTGTGGATATTCGGTTTAACTTATTTAAATGATTGTTATAACTTTTGTTGGATGATTTGCAAGTTATTATATAACTTTTGTTGCATTTGGTGCTTGATATATAGCTAAAAAGCTTTTAGTATTTCAGTTTTGGTTTGCGTTTAGTCAATTTCAGTTTTGATAGTTTTGGTTTGCGATTGGTTTGGTTTGTGATTGGTTTGCGATTGGTTTGGTTTGTGATTGGTTTGCGATTGGTAATTTTTGGCTAGTTGAATATGTGAATAATACACATAACTGAAAATGTAAAAACCGATGTATATGCTAATCAAAAACAATAGGCATATTGTGTTCTTTTGTACCCAAAACTGATGTATATACAACTCAATAACATCGGGCAAAGCAATTCCAAACTGATGTTAAATTAAATAAACAACGGTTTTGAACCGATGTCTTTTATTTTAACATAAATTATATACTTTAGACAACGGTTCAAAACCGATGTCTTTGACCTTAAGAAAAATTATATACTTTTTACATCGGTTACTAACTGATGTGTAAAATGTGTTTTAACATCGGTTGAATGAACAACCGTTGTAAAGTATAGACATCGGTTAAAAACCGATGTCTATATTAATCTTTAACATCAGTTTTTAAACGGGGGTGATGTTAAGTCTTAATAAACATCATTTTTTAGAAAAAAACTGATGTAACAGGTTATAATCACACTGTGTGTGATATCTTTAAATTGATTATAATCTCTTAGTTTGCAAAATTAAAATGATGTTAGGTACTTATATAAGATAAATGACATTAGTTTATTTCCAAAAAATGATGTGGAAAGCTATGTTTTACATCGGCTAAAAACCGATGTCAAAGGGGGGGACCTTTCTCTACACCGACGAAGACATCGGTCATGATTTTTTTTTACATCGGCTAATAACCGATGTCTATTCCAGTTTTTCACGTAGTGATTTTATTTTCAAACTGGGAGACGTTGTTCCCGAGTATATTATATAATTTTCAAAATTATTAATTGAATGATAATTATTCGATAGTTTCTAAATTATAAATGAATATTATTTTGAAATATTCATTTAAGATCTTATTTATGATAAAATATTATTAATAAATATTACTTTGATTATTCGATTGAAGTTCCGACTTACAGATATTTTATTATTTATTAAATTAATATATTATTTTTGAATATTCATTTAAGGATTTATTTTAAAATTTTATTTAATAATATCCTTTAATCAATGATTATTTGAGGAATATTACTTGAATATTCTTTCTATATTTTCAAATGAGTTTTATAAACGATTTAATTTATTTAAATCATTCATTTCCTAAAACTGTTTTCAAAAAATATTTTGAAACTGTACCAAATAATTTCAAAAGTATAGAGCGGGTCTCGAAGCCGTTTTCAAATTTAAATCTTTCCTTTCGAAGGGGATTGAAATACTCACTCAAAAATATAAGGGATCCGGCTCAGTATTGTATTTTATTTTCGCAACAAGATTGCTAAATTGATAAAGAAAGTTTTGATACTTGCCCTCATTCAGGAAGTAGTTGATTATATAATATTGTACCTTTCAACGAGCTATAATACGCTCGAGAAATGTCGATTAATTTCGGATTTCAATTATAAGGATATGATTCTTTAAAGAATTGAAATGATCTAGCACCTTGTGTGCCAGATTGAGTGTAAGAGGCTGCAGGGTAGTTTATCAAAGCGTAGGAGACTGTGGGATAGTCCAGCATATCGCCATCATTTGGCCAGGGAGATGACCCAACTGAATCCGTCCTTCTACTAGTAGAGACTTATAGAGAGTGGTACATTTCCTGAACAGTAAATGTATCACTTTATTCCAGTGGTTTCCTTCTTCTAAATGTATTTGAAGAAAACCTTATGTCTTATATATAATATATGATCATCTTATGCATGATAGATCTTTAGAAAGTTATCTGTTAAGATACTTTGCTTTACCAAATAATAGATATTATCTTGCAAGCTGTAAAACTCACTCCTGTTTCATTTATTCATTATAAAATAACAGGTAGAAAGGATGACCAGACTCAAGCAAACCCAACGCAAGGCCATTGCTACAGAGGTAGATCTATCTGTAGTTTAGGCCTTCAGCTTTTGAGAATCAAATTATGTATAATTACAACTTCTATTGGATAATGGAAAAGAGCTGTAAACTTATTAAGTAATCATTTTAGGTTTGTAATAACTTCTAACCTATGGATTTCAACCACTTTACTTATTTCAATTTCATCTATGAGACTATAACATGTTGTAGAGTGTGTGTATTATTGTGGGGTCACAGCATGCAGTTATTTATTTTGATTCAAGGTAAAGTGTTATTAATGGAAAGAAAGACTGTGACGACCCGGATCCCCGACCCCCGATATTGGGTGTTACACAAGTGGAGGTTTAAACATATACATTGTACTAGCATATACATAATCCGTGCAAAGTTAAAGCATAACTCTACGTCCATAAAAAATTAAAATGAGTTACTTCTCACAAATTTAATTTGTCAATAAAACTGTCAAAATAAAGTAATAACATCGTCATAAGTTAAACTTATACTTAATTAGCGTGTTTTACACTTGTTAACTAGTATGTATTAATTTTCTTTGGTTATACATTCATGCAAGATTCATCTTTAGTTTTTCATTTTTACTCCAACAATATAATTAAAGATGAAAACATATCTATTTGTATTATTTGTAATTTTACAGAATGAAACTTATCGGCGACTACAAAGCTTGTTAGGTCACACAACATTGTAGAAGGGGGTTGAATACAGTGTTTATACAATCAAATTGATGTGAATACAAGTATGTAACAAAGATCAAGTATATTCAATAAACTCTATTACAATATGAACTGTTGTTCTCTCTTAGTGATGAACAATATCACTAAGAGCTGCTAGGTTACAATGAATAATGTTTCTCGATAATGATAACACATATAGTGTAAACCCTAAGCTGTATTTATATAGTAAACAGTTACAAGATATATTCTAATTGATATGGAATATAATTTTGTCTCTTAAAATATATCAATCAGATATCTTCTACAAGTCTTCTAGTCCTCTAACTCTTCATGCATATCTTCTTTTGTTTTAGTCTAGATCTTCTCCTGTAAATCAGCCGCATTCCTTATCTGAAAGTCTTCCCGCACTTAAGTACTGATATATATCTTCTGACACCTTAAGTTCTGATATTAAGTTCTGACTTCAGTAAGTTCTAATTTCAGTAAGTCCTGATATGTCATGTTGTTAAGTTCTGAAAACTGAACACAAATCAGATTAGACATGACATCTCAAATATATCTAACAATCTCCCCCAACTTGTAAATTATGAAAAATATACAAGTTAATAGATTTGATGATGTCAAAAACATTATAAGTACAAATGCAATAAGTGTTTAATAAGACAACTAACTGCAACTTATAGTCCTTGTTGCTTTTACCAATCTCACTAAGTCAATCTGAATCCAAAGTGATTCTTGACAAATTTGATATCAGCTTTTCTTTTTTATTCCTCAGGACTTGAGATAGTGTAGCTTTCACTTGCTTAAATTATTCATTCTGACTTCCAATCTGGTAGATTGCGGTCCTTAGTACTGAGATATGGTTTCTTTTTAAACCATCACCAAGTCTAATCACCCTTGGATGAGAAGAATCTTCATTGTAGCACAGACATTTCTCTTTCAGAATGATTTCAAGTTTAGCAGAATCCTTCTACAATGGAATTTCACTTCCATCATCTTCAACTATGTTTGGAATGAATTATGTAACCCTTGAACCAGAAATTCTTGCTTTATCTCTTATGGTCTTCATAATGAAATTTGACCATCTCCTGGTAATCTCAGACTTTATCTCTAAAAGATAATGAAAGAATTATAGTTCTTTGAGAGATTTGTTTAGCACATCTGATTCTGACATTTGATATGTTCTTCCATCTTCAAGAAATAGAATCAGATTTTCTTTGACATTATGCTTATCATGACCATCCAGTACCACTTGAATAGATATAATCTTATCAAGGTGTTTCTGTGTAACATCTTCAAGAGGTCTGTTAGTTAACAAAAATGGATCTCTAGTAGAAACTTCAACTCATGTCTTAATCTTAGCTTCATTAGAACCTAGCCCTGCTTTGTCTCTTGGTTCTCTAGCATTTAACCCAATAGTCATGAAATCAGATAACAATTGGGTTTTCTTTAGATCTGATGGTTTGACATTTTTCCATAGGAGTTTCTTTTTATTAGCAACTTTCATCTTGTCTAAATCAACTTGAGCACTGTCAGAGGTTAATTTCTTGATGACTTGATCAAAATTTGTTGTTTCTTCTGTAGCTTGCTGTTTTTCACTCCGAACAACTTGAGCTTTTTCAGAGGTTGTCTTGGATTCTTCAGTTATCTTCCTCCTTTTCAGAGTTTGAACATCTTCATCTTCAACAGCAGTATCATCATAAACTTGAACCATTTTGCGCACAGGTTGCATCAGGATTTGAGGAATCTTCATCTCCTGTGGCTTTGTTGGTTCATCAACTTTTCCTTTCCCTTTATATTTGGGATCAATCTCAGTTTGTGATCTAGTCTTGGGCTTAGATGCCTCAGAAATAGATTTTTCCTTGATCACAATGCCTTTTTCCTTAGGCCTTGGAGGTTTCTTTGCAACAGAAGCTTTAGACTTTAGATTTGTCTACTCGGCTTTAAATCTAGCTTCTTCCTCCTTGAGAGTTTCCAAATCCATTCCAGAATTATGTTTGAGAAATAATTTTCTAGCAATCTCTTCATCAAGTGTCTGGATTTTAGGATCTTTGTAGTAGACAGTAGTATGCTTTCCCTTGAGCTTCGGAGTTTGCAGAAACTTCTGAGAGTCTTGACTTCCATCTTGAATCAGAACATCAGGCTTTGTCATCATACTTTGCTTATCAGAACTTGATATCAGACTTTTAGCATTTACAGCATCAGAACTTGACTTGTTCTGTATAGAAAATTTGCTAACATCAGAAATTACTTTCTGTGAAGATTTTCCTTGAACTTTTCCTTGACCTCTACTATTATCAGAGTTTCCCTGGTCATCACCTTTGTCATCCTTCTTCTTCTTCAGTATTTGAGTAGGTGAGCATTTGGACTTAACTACCTTCTCCCCCTTTTTGGCATCATCTGGTAGTAGGAGAGAGAGAAGAAGTTCTACTGAAGATTGAATCTCATCCAATTGAGCTTTTTGAGAAGCTTGATTCTGCAGGACCTCAGTAATTTGGGCATGTTGTTGTTCTTAAACCTTCTCAATGGCTTCAACTTTCTCAGAAATAGGTCTGATAAACCTCTTTTTATCTAGCTTGATCTCCATATCTAGCTTTTCAGCTTTTTTAAGAAGTTTGTCAACCTTTTCATGAGTTGTAGATTGTTGACCTTAAAGAGACTTAATACTTAGAGCAGTGACCTTGAGTTGGTGCTTGAAACCAGAATTTGTCATCAGCTCTTCAGCTTTGGCAATATGTTCTGACAGAAATTTAGAGCTTGGAATGAAATCAGCTTCATTCCACTTCTTGGTCCACTCAACACCTCTGTGAGTTTCTTCCCAAGGAACAGGAGCAGCTTGCTCAACAAACTTTTCAATAAGTGCCTCCTTTCCAAGAATGGGAGCTGGAGTACCTACTGAAACACTGTCTCCAGAACTTGAAGAAGACTCATTATCCTCTGATAACACAAGAATGTGTGAGGCTATAGGAGATTCTGGAACAACTTCATCTAAATTTTGATCTCCAGGTTCCTGATCCAGAATTGGTGTAGATGGTATCTCAGCCTGTAAGATTGGAGAATTAATTGTAGATGGTTGAGTTGCTAATGGAGCTTCCAGATAAAGAACAGTTGGAATGTGCAGCCTATGAATGTTAATTTCAGGACTTAATCATGAAGAGGAGAGACAAGAGGTGTGATCACCGTATCCTGAACAGTGTCTTCATCCTGAGTTGGGGGTGGCAAAGATTCAATTTCTATTGGCTTTGAGATCAGAGATTCCTGATCCCCTTCCTCAGTTTCTTCAGTATCCTCATATGGAAGCTTAGCCATATGCCTTCCTGCCCTCATTTTCTTTAATCTCCTTGATAGTGAAGGAGTTGCTTGAGCAGCATCAGAACTTATCTTTTCCTCTTCAAATTATCAGAACCCTCAGCTTCATTATTTTTCTGATGGGTTGACCCTGCAGCTTCTACTGTCTTCTGAAAAAACATATTTTCAGCTTCAAGTGTCACAAGTTCTGATGCATGAACCTGGACTTACTCCTCTTCTTCATCAGATTTATCCCTAAGAATCATCCTTCTTCTCCTTGGTGGAGACTTAGGAACAGACTTTGCTCTGTTAGGCCTAAAGGATGAAATTCTGATGGTAGGTACTGATGGTTGATGTGAGGATTGAGCTGGTTGGAAGTATGTTCTGATGGTTGATTGTGGTTGAGAAGTTTGAGCTGTTTGTGTAGTAATAGTAGGTGCTGATGGAGGTTGAGTTGGTTGTACATCAGGATATATAGCACTGTATTTGTGAGGATCAGAGTTTACTAAGACTTGTTTGACAGATATGGGAATTTGGAGGGGTCTTAGTATAGTCTTCTTATTATCAGTAGATAATAAGTCAGTAAAGTCCCTTTTAGCAAGTTTAAAGGGTTCAATCAACTCACTAGCTAGTTGGGGTGCATCAGAGCAATAGAAACTGTATATAAGCTGACAAAATCTAGCAAAATAAACCGTGTTTCTATCTTCTGTCATCCTATCACCTATGAATCCTAAAACAGCACTTGCATAATCAAAATGTTTTGATTTAAGAGAGCATACCCGATTTGCTGACTCAGTATGGGTATAGCATCAAAATTGGAGCACTTGTTGGAAAAGGCCTTTGTGATGCAGTCGAAAAAGAAACTCTATTCCCTCCTGATGTGGGGCCTCTTCAATTGTCCAAGCTTTGTCAAACTTTTCTCATAGCCAAGATTGGCCATCATCTGTTGAAGAGCTGGTTCCTCAACTGTTGAATTAAAAGTGCAGTCTTCTGGCAGATGTAGAACTTGGCGAACTGTAGACACAGTCACTACATGTTCATCCTCCCCTGTTGTGAAAATAATACTAGGGGATCCTTTTGAACCACCATCATCATATAGACCACTCCTCCAAAACTCCAGTACTTGAGTTCCTGAGAGTGCTTCTGGTTGGTTTAATGCATACCCAATTTCACTTCGAGATAAAAAAAATCTTGGATGAAGTGAAGTTCTGATGGAGCTTCATCCTTAGAAAGAATAGCCATGTAGTTATTAGGAACAAACTTGGATCCATCATAAATCAGATCTTTTGGTGCCATTTCTGTAGAGAAATAAGTGAGAAAATTGTGTGTAGAGAAGGTGTTTGATAAAATGCCTGTGAGAGAATAGAGCTTCAGGGAATATTAGTAAGAGAGAGAGAGAATAATAGATATAAGAAAAGAATTAGAAAGTAGGTAAAAGATTGTAAAATCTTTTAACTCGCATATATATACTCTCTCCACTCAACAACTCTCTTTGGAAGTAAAACAGACACTTTACACCTGTCAGCCAGTAAATAGTTAAAGCAATAGTTGGTGGGCACGAGAAATAAGCAGTAATTATTGTGCACATGCAGTTTTTCAAGGCAAACATGTTTCCCACTAACCAAATAATTATGACTATTTTTATCTCACTTAAATATATTCTGATAAAATATGACTGTTACAGTATTTACCATAAATTAGTCAAGTAAATAAGTAATGCCACGTAAGCATCAGAGTTTCTATCAGGATTTGCATCAGAACTTGACTATTATCAGAATTTAACGGTCATCAGAACATGGCTTCTGTACTCAAAAAGTGAATGTTTGTTTCTGTGATTCTTCATACAAATACTGACTTGTTTCTTCAGAGTTTAATCATCAGAACTTTCATCAGAACTTGTCCCCAGAATTTATGCAAATGACACTTAACTGTTTGTCAAAAACAACTTAATCGCCACAGTAATTTTCATCATTCATATGGAGTGAGAGTGTGTGCATTAGCAAAATATAAGACAAAGATTAAAGTCTGATAAACTTCAGTACATCTTAGAAATAAGGCATAACTAAGAAAAGTGCTTAAAATCTGTCTTTAATAATTAAGTCTATTATAGAATAAATTTATGCAATAGTCCACCTCAACTGTTTATGCTCATTTTATGCATCTTTTAACATTCTTTTTACAGTGGCTTCTCAGTGTAAGTGAGTCACAACTGCTATCAAAATTTATGCTATTATCAGAGTATTTCTCTAGTAATCAGAGAATGTGAAAATTCACCAAGAAAAATTTATTTGCTTTTCTAATGCATATAACTTAATACCAGCAATGCACTTGGGTCTTCCCTTCCACATATTTACTCTAGATCTCAAAGGAGTACCTCAATTCAATTTTCTTTTCTTTTCTTTTCTTCAGATAAGTGAGGCTTATCAAGCATGTGGTTCATTCTTAAGATTTACTGACATCATAATTTGACAGATAAGAAGCAAGAATCTAGTTTGTGACTTAGTAATAAGATACACAAAGTAAATTTGACTGAGCTCAACATCAGAATTTACTTGTGTTAATGAATTTCCACATAAATAACTAATTCAAACATGGGATTTCTAGTATGTTAAAGACTATTAGGTCAGCATCTAGCACAGTAATCCTCATTAGATTGAATAGTCATAGAACATTCAAAACACTATTAGAGTATATAAAATCACATCAGATAACAATCAGTATTTAATATATTACAATTTAAGCACATATTACATAAGATAAGACAGTCTATAAACACTGATCATAAAGTCTGATGCATGAGAACAAAAACTAAGCAGATTTTGAGAAAGAACCTGAAACCATTCCAAGTTCATTTACCATTCTTGTAAAAGTAGCTTCACATAGTGGTTTTGTGAAGATATCTGCTAGTTGTTGATCTGTTGGAACAAAATGCAATTCCACTGTACCTTCCATCACATGTTCCCTTATGAAATGGTACCTAATGCTGACGTGCTTTGTCATTGAGTGTTGAACTGGATTACCTGTCATAGCAATAGCACTTTGATTATCACAGTAAATAGGGATTTTAGAAAATTCTAACCCATAATCCAGTAACTGATTCTTCATCCAAAGAATCTGTGCACAATAGCTTCCTGCAGCAATATATTCTGCTTCTGCAGTTGATGTGGAAATTGATTTCTGTTTCTTGCTAAACCAAGAAACTAATCTGCCTCTAAGAAATTGGAAGCTTCCACTAGTGCTTTTCCTGTCTATTTTGCATCCTGCAAAATCTGCATTTGAGTAACCTATTAGCTTAAAATCTGATTCTCTAGGATACCACAATCCTAGATCAGCTGTACCCTTAAGGTAGTTGAAAATTCTTTTCACAGCTAGTAAGTGAGGTTCTCTTGGATCAGCCTGAAATCTTGCACAAAGATATGTAGCATACATGATATCAGGTCTACTTACAGTTAAATAGAGTAAAGAGCCAATCATACCTCAGTAGTTAGTAATATGTACTGATGAACCAGTATCTTTATCTAACTTGGTTGCAGTGGAAATAAGAGTGGATGTTGTTGAACTGTCTTGCATTCTAAATTTCTTGAGTAAATTTCTGGTGTATTTGGATTGACAGATAAAAGTACCTTCTTCATTTTGCTTGACTTGAAGGCCCAGAAAATAACTAAGTTCTCCCATCATACTCATTTGATATCTTGACTGCATTAGCTTTGTAAACCTTTTACAGAGTTTGGCATTTGTAGAACCAAATATGATATCATCAACATATATCTGTACCAAAAGTAAGTCTTTTCCATGGTTGAGATAGAACAGTGTTTTATCAATTGTACCTCTATGAAATCCACTTTCCAGAAGGAATTGAGCTAAATTCTCATACCATGCTCTTGAAGCTTGCTTAAGGCCATAAAGTGCTTTGTCAAGCCTGTAGACATGATTTGGAAATTTTGAATCTACAAAGCCTGGAGGTTGTTCAACATACACCTCTTCTTCCAATTCTCTATTAAGAAAAGCACTTTTTACATCCATTTGAAAGACTTTAAACTTTTTGTGAGCAGCATAAGCCAAGAAGAGTCTTATGGCTTCCAATCTAGCAACTGGTGCAAATGTTTCATCATAATCAATACCCTCCTGTTGAGAGTAACCCTTATCAACCAACCTAGCTTTATTCCTTGTAATTATGCCATCACTGTTAGTTTTGTTTCTGAACACCCATTTTGTGCCAACAACTGATCTGTTCTTTGGTCTTGGCACTAGGGTCCAGACTTTGTTTCTTTCAAATTTATTTAACTCTTCCTGCATTACTTGCACCCAATTAGCATCTTGAAGAGCTTCTTCCACTTTCTTTGGTTCAGTCTGAGACATAAAAGAAAGATAGAGACATTCATTTGATGTTGCAGTTCTAACCCATAGTCCAGTAACTGATGCTTCATCCAAAGAATATGTGCACAACAGCTTTCTGCAACAATATATTCTGCTTCTACAGTTGATGTGGAAATTGAAATCTGTTTCTTGCTAAACCAAGAAACCAATATGCCTCCAAGAAATTGGCAGCTTCCACTAGTGCTTTTCCCGTCTATTTTGCATCCTGCAAAATCTGCATCTGAGTAACCTATTAGCTTAAAATCTGATTCTCCAGGATACCATAATCCTAGATCAGCTGTACCCTTGAGGTACTTGAAAAATCTTTTCACAGATATTAGATGAGGTTCTCTTGGATCAACCTGAAATCTTGCACAAAGACAAGTAGCATACATGATATCAGGTCTACTTGTAGTTAAATAGAGTAAAGAGCCAATCATACCTTTATAGTTAGAAATATCTACTGATGCTCCAGTATCTTTATCTAACTTGGTTGCAGTGGCCATGGGAGTGGATGCAGCTGAATAATCTTGCATTCCAAATTTCTTGAGTAAATTTCTGGTGTACTTAGATTGACAGATAAAAGCACCTTCTTCATTTTGCTTGACTTGAAGTCCCAGAAGATAGCTAAGTTCTCCCATCATACTCATTTGATATCTTGACTACATTAGCTTTGCAAACCTTTCACAGAGTTTGGCATTTATAGAACCAAATATGATATCATCAACATATATATGTACCAAAAGTAAGTCCTTTCCATGGTTGAGGTAGAACAGTGTCTTATCAATTATACCTCTGTGAAATCCACTTTCCAGAAGAAATTGAGTTAAAGTCTCATACCATGCTCTTGGAGCTTGCTTAAGGCCATAAAGTGCTTTGTCAAGTCTGTAGACATGATTTGGAAATTTTGGATCTACAAATCCTGGAGGTTGTTCAACATATACCTCTTCTTCCAATTCTCCATTGAGAAAAACACTTTTCACATCCATTTAAAAGACTTTAAACTTCTTGGGAGCAACATAAGCCAAAAAGATTCTTATGGCTTCCAATCTAGCAACTGGTGCAAATGTTTCATTATAATCAACATCCATTGTTGAAAGTAGCCTTTAGCAACCAGCCTTGCTCTGTTTCTTGTAATTATGCCATCACTGTCAGTTTTGTTTCTGAACACCCATTTTGTGCCAAAAATTGATCTATTATTTGGTCTTGGCACTAGGGTCCAAACTTTATTTCTTTCAAATTCATTTAACTCTTCCTGCATTGTTTGCACCCAATCAGCATCTTGAAGAGCTTCTTCCACTGTTAGGTCACACTTTCACTGTAGAGGGGGTGAATACAGTGTTTATTACAATCAAATCAAACTTCAAGAACTTATGTAACAGAAAACAAACTTTATTGAAACAATAAACTCTGTTACAATCTGGAACTGTTATCTCTCAGTGATGAACAAAATATCACGAGAGCTGCTAGGGTTACAGTAAATAATATTCTCGATAATGATAACACTTATAGTGTAAACCCTATGTCTGTGTTTATATACTACACAGTTACAAGATAATCGCTAATTGATATGGAATATAATTCTGCTTCCTAATATATATCAATCAGATATCTTCTATTCCAAGTATTCCATTCTTCACGGAATTCCTTCTTCATGCATATCTCTTCTTATGTTTATCTTGATCTTCTTAACTTTAATCAGCTACTGTCCTTATCTGATCATCCTTCAACACTTAAGTTCTGATATCTATCTCCTGATGCTTATCTCCTGATAACATAAGTACTGATATCCCTTAAGTTCTGACGTACAGTATAAGTACTGATCAGTTAAGTACTGATTTGTTCTGTTCAAATAAGATCTGAAATCTAAACATAAAACATATTAGCCATGACATTATCAAATATATCTAACAATCTCCCCTAACTTGTAAATTAGAAAAATATACAAGTTTAACAGATATTTGATGATGTCAAAAACATTAAGTACAAATGCATGAGAAATAGACAAGATAACTACAACTTACAGTCCTTAAAGCTTTTACCAATTCAACTTCTGATAACAACTTTGGTCTGTATACACATCAGAATTTTAAGTAGTTGTAGATCTTTGACTTGGCTTCATCATTTTATGATCTCTCTGATGTCAGGAGTTGTTCTGAGATAATTCTTCAACAAACATTTCTCAGCATATCTGAGTTCATCAATCATTCTCCGTTTGACATCTTTAAGCTCTGCAGTATCTTCACCAGTTTGAAATATTGCAGCTCTGAGATCATTAATCTTTGCTCTTCTCAACTCCCGATCTAGTCTTATGACATAAGCTTTGTTAGACTCTAGATTGAATTCAAGCCCCTTAATACCAAGATATGTTCTGATCTGTGCAGTATTAGGCTTCATATCAACAATATCCCCATTGTGATTTCTGTACTTTGGAACATATCTGCTGTCAGACTTAACAGAATAAAGCCTTTTCTGTCTCTGAATCTGTTCTTTTAAGTAGTTTGCAACAGTCTCTGTTATTCTGTTATCCACTTGAAGTAAGAAAAGTACATGCTCCAATTCTTCAAAATACTTCAAAGGAATGGCATTTTGTCTTATATGATAAACCCTACCATCTGTCATGAAATACAACATGATGTATTCTTTCAAGTAGGTATGGTAAACCATTTGTACAGATTCCAATTGATTCAATCTTTCAGGAGTTGCTCCAATTCCTGGTTCACACAAGGAAGTTGGATCATTGGTAGTGTTGTGTACTCTTCTTTCATCAGCACTTCCCAATCCAGTTTTATCTCTAGCTTCCTTTCCAGTAACTACTCTTGCTTCAAAACCACTTGGAGTAGTCTTCAAAGATTGAGTCTGTTTTGCTTTAGTGAATCCTGGTAGGAGTGTTTTAGATTTATTTTCTGATATCAAGTTAACTTGAGCACTGTCAGAGGTTACTTGCTTCTTCTGAATATCAGAACTTACAATTTCTTGACTCTGAACAACTTGAGCCATGTCAGAGGTTGTTTTAATAACTTTTCTTGAAGTCAGAGCAAGATTATCTTTTCCATCAGTAATTTCTTCTTCCTCAGGAGGTACATAAGGCTTGATAGGTTCACCAACCTTTTCTTTACCCTTGGATCTTGGATCTATCTGTGGTTGTGATCTAGCCAAAGTTTCTTCAGTATGTATCCTTTCTTTGATCACAATGCCTTTAGGTTTTAGAAGTAACTTTTTACCAGAAGATTCGGATTTAGATGTGACTTTCTCTGATTTAAGTCTAGCTTCTTCTTCCTTTAAACTTTCCAAGTCCATTCCTGGATTTTCTTGAAGAAATAACTGTCTTGACATTTCCTCATCAAGATCTAGAAGTTCATCAGAACTTATCCTTTTACCAGCAGCAGAACTTATTCTTTTCCCAGTATCAGAACTTGTTCTGTGACTAGCTTGTCTTGATGTAAACCTTCTACCTTGACTATGACCACTACCCATTCCAGAGTTTCCTTGGTCATCTTTTCCATCATCCTTTCCTTGCAGTGACTTGTTGGTTTTGCATTTGGACTTAATTACCTTCTCCCCCTTTTTGGCATCAGCAGGTAATAAAAGAGAGATAAGTAGTTCCACTGAGGTCTGGATTTCAGTAAGTTGCGATTGCTGAGAAGCTTGATTTGTCAGAATTTGATCAATCTGAGCTTGTTGCTTCTCTTGAGTTTTCTCAATATAAGCAACCCTGTCAATGGTAGGTTGGAAGAACTTTTTCTTATCAATTTTCCAAACTTGTTCCTGTTTGATAAAGTTCTCCTGAATCTTGTGGAGCTCTGCATGAGTGTTGGAATGAAGACCTTGTAGATGTTTAGTACTCAATGCAGTGACTCTAAGCTGGGTTTTAAAATCATCAGAATGTAACATTTCATCAGCTTTAGTCAAGTGCTCAGCAAGATGTAAAGCATTTGGAACACATGAAACTGAGTTCCATTCCTTAGTCCACTCCTGACCTGCAGGAGTTTCACTCCAAGGTACTGGTGCATCCCTGATAACAAACTCCTTTACCAGTTCAGACTTAGGAAGAGTCAGTGGAGGAGTATGTCCTGAAGGACCTGCTTCATCAGCATCTACAGTTGTAGCAGCCTCACCAGTATCTCCAACATTTGCAGCATCAGAACTTAGAGAATCAGTATCTTCTGATAAGACAACTGTGTGAGTAGCAATGGAGGCTTCAACATCCTCTAATTGCTGATCTGATACTAAGTTCTGATCAACAGCCATATCCTGATGCTCACCTAAAATCTGATCATCAGCATCTTGATGCAGAGAAGGTGTTAGTGATAACTCAGGAGTTTGAACAGCATCAGTAACAGGTGTTGTGGAAGGATTATTTGCTGTTGGAGCTTCTAAGAAAAGTATTTCAGGCACAACCAGGTTCTGAATATCAATTTCAGCACTTGTGCCTGGATCAACAAGAGACATAGAAGGTGAATTAGCCTTGTCAGATACAGGTTCCTGAGATGGAGTTGATGGAGAAGAAGTGACTGGAGCAAATTCCTTGTCTTGTGAGATCAGAGATTCCTGATCCCCTTCCTTAGCTGCTTCCTCCTCATCATCTGAAACTGGCCTTTGTGCCCTCTGTTTCTTGTACTTCCTTGTTGATTTGGATTCCTTGGGAGTTTCAGGAACCGTCATACGTCTAAGCCTCTTGAGAAGCCTAGAACCCCCAATTGCAGAATCCGTCTGAGAAGTTGCCTTCTCAGCTTCATTTACCACAGGTTCTGAAGAGGGAATCTGATCCTCAGAATCTGATTCATCTCTCAAAGTAATGCTTCTCCTCTTTTGAGGTGTTTGAGGAACAGTCTTTGTTCTCTTTGGCTTAGAGGATGTAGGCTTCACAGTAGGTGCTGAAGAAGAAGGTTGAGCAGTCTGTGAAGTGGAGAGATAGGATTTGAGATAAGTTCTGAGGGTAGGTTGAGTAGAATGAGAGGTAGGTACTGAGGTTGATGGATTTTGGTTATGGTGAGTTGGTTGAACATTTGAGTAAACAGATTTGTAAGTAGCAGGATCAGCATTTACCAGAATCTGTTTCACAGACTGAGGAATCTGTAATTGTCTCACCATTGATTTCTTTGTGTCAGCATTTATCAGGTCGTTAAAGTATCTTTTTGCAACCTTAAAAGGTGGGGTTTGAGTGCTGACTAACTGGGGTTCAGCAGTACAATACGTATAAATAAGTTGACAGAATCTAGCAAAATAAACAACATCTCGATCCTCTGTCATCCTATCCCCAATAAAACCAATTATTCCAGTTGCAAAATCAAAATGAGTGTACCTTCATCCACATGTTCCCTGATGAAATGGTACCTGATGCTGATGTGCTTTGTCATAGAGTGTTGAACTGGATTACCTGTCATAGCAATAGCACTTTGATTATCACAGTAAATAGGGATTTTGAAATATGTTAACCCATAATCCAGTAACTGATTCTTCATCCAGAGAATCTGTGCACAGCAGCTTCCTGCAGCAATATACTCTGCTTCTGCAGTTGATGTGGAAATTGACTTTTGTTTCTTGCTATACCAAGAAACCAACCTGCCTCCAAGAAACTGGCAGCTACCACTTGTGCTTTTCCTGTCAATTTTGCAACCTGCAAAATCTGCATCTGAGTAACCTATTAATTTAAAATCTGATTCTCTAGGATACCATAATCCTAGATCAGCTGTTCCTTTAAGATACTTAAAGATTCTTTTTACAGCTGTTAAGTGAGGTTCTCTTGGATCTGCTTGAAATCTTGCACAAAGACAGGTAGCAAACATGATATCTGGTCTACTAGCAGTTAGATAGAGAAGTGAGCCAATCATACCTCTGTAATCAGTAATATCTACTGAATTACCAGTATCCTTATCCAGTTTTGTTGCAGTGGCCATGGGAGTGGATGCACTTGAACAGTCTTGCATTCCAAATTTCTTCAGCATGTTTCTGGTGTACTTAGATTGACAAATAAAAGTTCCTTCTTCACTCTGTTTGACTTGAAGGCCCAGAAAATAACTGAGTTCTCCCATCATACTCATCTGATATCTTGACTGCATTAGTTTGGCAAACTTTTTGCAAAGTTTGTCATTTGGAGACCCAAAAATAATATCATCAACATAAATCTGGATCAAAAGTAAGTCCTTGCCATGGTTGAGATAGAACAGTGTTTTGTCAATAGTTCCTCTGTTGAATCCACTTTCCAGAAGAAACTGAGCTAAAGTCTCATACCATGCTCTAGGAGCTTGCTTAAGTCCATAAAGTGCTTTATCAAGCCTGTAGACATAATCTGGATGTTTGGAATCTACAAAGCCTGGAGGTTGTTCAACATATACTTCCTCTTCCAATTCTCCATTGAGAAAAGCACTTTTCACATCCATTTGAAAGACAGTAAACTTTTTGTGAGCAGCATAAGCCATGAATATCCTTATGGCTTCTAACCTAGCAACTGGAGCAAATGTTTCATCATAGTCAATTCCCTCCTGTTGAGAATATCCTTTTGCAACCAGCCTTGCCTTGTTCCTTACAATTATGCCATCACTGTCAGTTTTGTTTCTGAATACCCACTTTGTACCAACAACCGATCTATTCTTGGGTCTTGGCACTAAGGTCCAGACTTTGTTTCTTTCAAATTCATTCAACTCTTCCTGCATTGCTTGCACCCAATCAGCATCTTGAAGAGCTTCTTCCACTTTCTTTGGCTCAGACTGAGAGAGAAAAGAATTGTAAAGACATTCATTCGAAGTACCTGTTCTAGTTCTGACACCTGCCTCAGGATTTCCAATTATCAAATCAGGTGTATGTGATTTTGTCCACTTCCTTGCAGATGGAAGATTTTCTCTAGAACTGGATGCTCCCCCATGATTCATGCTGTCTTCGGTTTCATTTTCTGATGCTCCCCCTGAAACTATGCTCTCTGAGTTGGATCCTTCAGTATTTAGATTTTCAGTACTGTCAGTACTTGGCTTATCAGAACTTGACGAATCAGAATTTGAAGAGCCAGATGTATGTTCTGATGCTTCTTGAGATGTGATAATATCTTGAGTATGCTCCCTCTGCATTGGTGCATCTTCCTTTGACGTAGTCACCACAGTTTCAATAACATCAGAGTTTAATCCATCAGAATTTACAGTATCAGGACTTAGACTGTCAGGACTTGAGGTATCAGAATATGAATCTTCATTTTCAAATCTCAGCTGATCATGATCAATGCAATCTTCAAGTCCAGTGATCTTCTTGTCATCAAAAGAGATATTGATAGATTCCATGACCACTTTTGTTCTCAAATTATAGACTCTGAAGGCTTTTGTAGAAAGTGGATATCCAACAAAGATTCCCTCATCAGCTTTTAGATCAAACTTGGATAGCTGTTCAGGATGAGTCTTGAGAACAAAACACTTACATCCAAATACATGAAAGTATTTGAGATTTGGCTTCTTGTTCTTCACCATCTCATATGGTGTTTTTCCATGCTTGTTAATGAGTGTTGCATTTTGAGTAAAACAAGCAGTCTGCACAACTTCAGCCCAGAAATAGGTTGGAAGCTTTGCTTCTTCAAGCATTGTTCGTGCAGCTTCAATGAGAGTTCTATTCTTCCTTTCAACAACTCCATTTTGCTGTGGAGTTCCAGGAGCAGAAAATTCCTGCTTTATTCCATGATTTTTGCAGAACTCTTCCATTATCAGATTCTTGAATTCAGTGCCATTATCACTCCTCAAAATTTTCACAGAATCTTTGATCAATTTATCCAGATGTTTGACATGATCAATCAGGATAGATGCAGTTTCACTTTTTGTGTGCAAGAAATACACCCATGTGTATCTGGTGAACTCATCTACTATGACCAACACATATTTCTTCTTTGCAATAGACATGACATTCACTGGACCAAATAGATCAACATGAAGTAGATAATAAGGCTCAAGAATTGATGATTCAGTCTTGCTCTTGAACGAAGATTTTCTTTGTTTAGCCTTCTGACATGAGTCACAAAGACCATCAGGAACAAACACTGATTTTGGCAGTCCTCTCACAAGATCTTTCTTGATCAGTTCATCTATCTTGTTGAAGTTTAAATGAGAGAGTTTCTTGTGCCAATTCCAGCTTTCTTCAGTTGAGGCTCTACTCACTAAACAGATTGCAGAACCATCAGAACTTGTTGAAAGCTTAGCTTCATAAATGTTACCACGCCTGAATCCCTTCAGAACAATTTTTTCTTTAGATTTACTAACTATTTCACAATGTTCTGCAAAGAAATCAACATGATAACCTCTGTCACAGATTTGACTTATACTCAGTAGGTTGTGTTTAAGTCCTGAGACCAGAGCTACATCTTTAATGATGACATTCCCAAGATTGATATTGCCATATCCTAAAGTTTTTCCAATGTTGCCATCTCCATAAGAAACACTTGGGCCAGCTTTCTCCACAAAGTCTGATAGCAGGGCCTTATTTCCAGTCATATGTCCTGAACATCCACTGTCCAGAACTAAAATATTTTTCCTGTTGCCCTGCAATCAAAAAGACCACTAATTATTAGTTTTAAGGACCCAGACTTGCTTGGATCCTTTGGCCTTTTTAGGTTTGTTAACATTTGCAGCGGATTTAGCATCAGATTTTATGTTAACAGTTTTCTTATCAGAACTTATACTACCAGAATTTGAATCAGAACTTACACTAGAAGGAACAACAGAAACTTTCTTTAAAGAAGGTTTTATTTGATAATAATCATAGTACAAACTATGATATTCCTTACAAGTATAAATGGAATGCCATAAACTACCACAATGAAAACAAGGATCTTGTGGTTTGTATCTAACAGACTGACTCTTAACTCATGATTTTGTAGATAAGGAGTTAATATTCTTATTCTTCCTGCAAAAAGAAGCCAGATGGTTAGAACTTCCACAGTTATGACACGCTTTCCTAGGAGCATCAGGAACAGATTTATAGTTATTGCTTTTATTCACACCTTCCTTTCCATTCCTGTTTTTCCTAGGTGATTTTACCTTGTTTGCATTCTTAACATCTTTCAGCTTATGCTTAAGCTGCTTCTTTGTCATTAAGCCTATGTTAACTTTAGCTGTCTTTTCCTGTTTTAGTTTGTCAGAAGCTGATTCCTTTTTAACTTCTGATTTCTCATTTTCAGATTTTTCAGTTACAAACTTAACAGGTTTTAACTTCGGCTTTTGCTTATCAACAGGCTTAATTTCTACAGTTCCTTTTTCATTTTTATTTTCTCCATAACCTAAGCCCTCTTTCCAGTTTCCACTGCTTAGCAAATTTTGAGTTATTTTACCAGAGTTAGTCCAAGTTCTGATAATCTCTCTCTCCTTTTCTAACTCAGTTTTTAGAGATTCATTCATTTTTAGCACTTCATCCCTAACATAAAAAGTATCATCTCTATCCTTCTGAGTTTGATGGAACATGACTAACTCTTTTTCTAAGAAATCATTTCTTTTCCTAAAAGCAAGATTTTCAGAAGTTAATCTTTCACATGTTAAAGTTTGATCTCTATAACTAACAAACATGGTTTTAAGATATCTTCTCAACTCATTAATATCATCAGTATGAAAAGCATAAGTAGTCTGAGGTACCTTTGTTTCAGCAGCTTCAGAACTGCTCTCAGAACTTGATTTATCAGCATTTGCCATCAATGCATAGTTCTCCTCACTTTCAGAGTCTGAGGTGTCTGTCCAGCTTTTCTGCTTTGTGACAAGAGCTTTGCCTTTGTCACTCTTGGTCTTCTTGCAATCAGGAGATATGTGGCCTTTCTCACCACAATTATAACATTTAACATTAGCGTAATCTCCTCTGTCAGACTTTCCTCCTCTTCCTTCAGATCTTCTGAAATTCTTCTTATCAGAACTTATGCCTTTCCTGGAAAACTTCTTTCCCTTCCTGAACTTCCTGTATGCAATCTTTGTGATTCCTTTCACCATAAGAGCACACAGCTTCATCATCTCCTCATCAGTATCAGTTTCAGGCAAACTTTCAGAATCTGAGTCATCATCACTCTCAGAACTTGATGACTCAGTATCAGACTTTATGATAAGAGCTTTACCCTTGTCTTTCTTTGAGGAAGGTGGTTTGGGAGATTCCTCTTCAGCCTTGAGAGCAACTGTCCTTGAATTTCCTCCTTTCCTCTTGCTTCTTTGTTCCATCTCAAGTTCATGAGTCTTGAGCATTCCATAGATTTCATCAAGAGTTGTCTCATCAAGATTGTAGTTGTCTCTTATTGTTGTTGCCTTCAAATCCCAACATTCAGGAAGAGCTAACAGGAATTTAAGGTTTGTATCTTCAAGATCATACTCCTTATTAACCAATGACAAGTCATTCAAGAGTTTGACAAATCTATCATATACATCAGTCAATGACTCATTAGTCCTAGAGTCAAAGTGTTCATACTCTTGAGTGAGTATTGTCTTCCTGTTCTTCTTGACTGTTTCAGTTCCTTGACACCTTGTCTCCAGTGCATCCCATATCTCCTTAGCAGTCTTGCAGTTGATTACCCTGTTTGACATTACATTATCAATGGCACTATGCAATAAGTGTCTTACCTTGGCATCCTTAGCAATAGATGCTATATCTTCAGCAGTGTAATCACTCTTTTCCTTTGGTACGGTCTTTGCTGCTTCACCTGCAACTACAACAGCGAGCTTGGTAGGTTTGTGAGGCCCTTCCTTGATTCTATCAAGGTATTCTGGATCTGTTGCTTCCAGAAACATGGTCATCCTTACCTTCCATATGGGATATTCAGATGGTCTCAATATGGGAACTCTGATAGTCTCATATCGACTCTGAGTTGATGTTTTTGATGATTCCTCAGTTTTGGTAGGCTTAGTTGGAGTTTCTGTGTCAGACATGATTGTGTTTGGATCTTTAACTGTATGTATGTTAACAGAAGGCTCTGATACCACTTGTTAGGTCACACTTTCACTGTAGAGGGGGTGAATACAGTGTTTATTACAATCAAATCAAACTTCAAGAACTTATGTAACAGAAAACAAACTTTATTGAAACAATAAACTCTGTTACAATCTGGAACTGTTATCTCTCAGTGATGAACAAAATATCACGAGAGCTGCTAGGGTTACAGTAAATAATATTCTCGATAATGATAACACTTATAGTGTAAACCCTATGTCTGTGTTTATATACTACACAGTTACAAGATAATCGCTAATTGATATGGAATATAATTCTGCTTCCTAATATATATCAATCATATATCTTCTATTCCAAGTATTCCATTCTTCACGGAATTCCTTCTTCATGCATATCTCTTCTTATGTTTATCTTGATCTTCTTAACTTTAATCAGCTACTGTCCTTATCTGATCATCCTTCAACACTTAAGTTCTGATATCTATCTCCTGATGCTTATCTCCTGATAACATAAGTACTGATATCCCTTAAGTTCTGACGTACAGTATAAGTACTGATCAGTTAAGTACTGATTTGTTCTGTTCAAATAAGATCTGAAATCTAAACATAAAACATATTAGCCATGACATTATCAAATATATCTAACATCCACTTTCTTTGGTTCAGTCTGAGATAAAAAGGAATGATAGAGACATTCATTTGATGTTGCATTTCTAGTTCTGACACTGCTTCAGGATCTCCAATTATTAAGTCAGGTGTACGTGATTTGGTCCACTTCCTTGTAGATGGAAGTTGATTTCTAGAACTGGATCCTCCCCCATGATCCATGCTGTCTCCATCATCATTTTATGATACTCCCCCTGTAGATATGCTCTCTGAGACTTCAGAATTTGAGTTGGATCCTTCAGAATTTGAAGAATCAGAGTTTCCAGAATTATCAGAATTTGGCTCATCAAAACTTGATGAATCAGAACTTAAAGAGCCAGTGACAGGTTCTGATGCTTCTTGAGAGTCTTGAGTTGTGGTAGGATATTCAGCTTGCTCCCCCTGAACAGGTGCATTTTTCCTTAGAGTAGTTACCACAGTTTCAATGACATCAGAATTTAACCCGTCAGAACTTACGGGATCATGATTTAAGCCATCAAAATTTACAAAATCAGAATTTAAATCTTTACTTTCAAATCTCAGTTGATCATGATCATTGAAATCTTTAAGTCCAATAATCTTTTTATCATCAAAAGATACATTGATAGATTCCATGACAACCCTTATTCTTAAATTGTAGACTCTAAAGGCTTTTGTGGAAAGTGGATATCCAACAAAAAATCCTTCATCAGCTTTTAGATCAAATTTTGACAGCTGTTCAGGATGAGTCTTAAGAACAAAACACTTACATCCAAATACATGAAAGTATTTCAGATTTGGCTTCTTTTTCTTCACCATCTCATATGGTGTTTTTCCATGCTTGTTTATGAGCGTAACATTCTGTGTAAAACAAGCAGTCTACACAGCTTCAGCCCAAAACTAGGTTGGCAGCTTTGCTTCATTAAGCATAGTTCGTGTAGCTTCAATGAGAGTTGTAACGCCCCCAAATCCGGGTCAGAGGATTTGGTCGTCACTATGAAACCTCAATCTAAATCAACCTGTTTAATCAATAAATAAATGCCAGCGGAAGATATTTAGCATAAATGACCCCAAACTAATCCAAGATCTTTTAAGGTTACAGTTCTAGAAACAAGATATCCAAATTCCACAAATAAATTTTTCACTTTTTTTTTAACAATCTTTTCAATAAATTCCAATTCAAAACTAACCCGCTAGTATAACTTCGAAAAGAAGTATACTAGGCCCAACTATAAAATATCATTAATATAATATAATATAATATAATATAATATATTATAATATAAACAACTTTACACAATAAAACTTATACTAGTTCGTAAACCCTGGATCAACCACCTTCATAAAGCTTCTTCTTTGCTTCCTCAAGTTACGCAGCTAAACAGCAAGCTAATCCTCACTGGAGGTTAAATTTGAAAACAGGCAAGTATGAGTGAAAGAAATGCTCAGCAAGATCATTATGACATATATAAGGTCATTTTGGTATAAAACCGACATCCGCGTCAGCGCAGAATATTTAAAATCATAATTGTTGAATCATAAAAATTTTAGTGGAGGAATCCCAGATTTGATTCCTTAATTATATTCAAAACCATTTTGATATTTTTGAGCGAAATGCTTCAGCAATACTTTAAATCTTGACGAGAATAAAACTCGTAAAATAGTGTTTACGGAAATATCGTAAACCACAATAACATGAAACAATGATTATAGATTGAATCATAAAATTTACTCAAAACCGAACTCTTGAAATTAATACTTATTTTGTTGTCATATCAAATTAGATATCAATACGAACTTTGATGCTCACAACATCCCATACTGAATTCAACATTAATCATCTATACTAATACCACCTTTGATATTTAACAATCGGCATAAATCAGAATCTGAATCAAAACTGTATTTTACCATTATTCCAAAACAGAAACAGTTGATAAATCATTTATTCTATGAATATCAAAAACGATATGATAATTTAGATTGGGATCATCCTCCGACGGACGTACTATCACATGCTGATCAGCCCGTGTGATAGCACAAGGTCATGATTCATAGAAACGTGACCCCAAAAACACGAGTACTCAAACAAAAATGCAATATACCTGCCTGTGGCAAAAGTTGTGTCATAATATTCTATATGGCAGTTAGAAATAACCCTCCGCTGGACCGTCCGTCCCGGTCACTTACGCAATTATGATCCAATCTTAAAACCTTTTATTGAAATGGGGTCATAATAATCGACACCCGAAATAATTTTATTCCCCCAATTCTTGGGTAGAAATATTCGCAACCAAATCACTTTTCCCAAAATCCAAAACATTTATAAATCCGATAATTGGATAAGTAAAATCACTTGACTATTCTGAACATAGAATAGCAGAGGGTACTTGCGTAAACAGAATCATTTAATTCAGCGATATGTAAAACATTTATCGATTCTAAACTGAGAATAGGGAAAGCAATACTTGCATATACGATTCAAAATAAATATCACTTAAACAATAAGTGATGATAGAAATACTTGCCTTTGGGTTTTAGCAGTTAGTCACACTTGCAAAGACGCATCTATTCTGACATTCTGCCTCAAAACATCACCGTCTTTATTCAACTAATCATTTGGTCTGCTGCTCATGCAGTGCTGCAACCCAAGATTTCATACTATTCAACTCTACTCTTCACCCATTCTATCTGGTCCTGATCAACTTGAGAGATCCGCATCTATAATTAAAATATAGAACTTTAGTCGTCTAAACGATAATCACTCGACGAACTGCGCGTCAAAAGCCTATCGTCTACCCATCCGATAGCCCACACATAAATATAACAGACAAACACAGGACCCTTGATCCACATACACACATAATTCACATAAGCACATAACTCATGTATCACATAATTCATATCACATATGACTCGGTTCGTTAAAAGGTTCGACTCAATATGTTTAAAACTGAAATCGGGTCAAAAATATGATTTATCGATCAATAATTGACTCAGAATGACTTGTAAAACAAGCGACCTTTCGAAATAAAAGGATTTGGGTCTCGAAAGTATTTTTAATGAAAGCGAAATACTTTTCTGAGTCTAGAGGCGCTCGTTTCGTATCAAACTGACGAACGGTTTATTTAATACGAATTTTTGAACATTTTTCAGAATTAAAACGGGTCTCCGAATCATTTTATAACCAAATAATAGTGCTCGAATACCCGAAAATAATTTTATAAGAATTATCGAGCCTGGAAAATAATTTAAAATAATATTTTAAAGCTCGAACAATTTTTCAGAATTTTTGAATCATAAGAAATAATTAACTCGAATTAAATAATCAATTAAAATTCATTAACTAAATAATTTGGATTTATTTTCAAATAATAATAAAAATAATAATTTTCAGAACTAAAAATAATATTTTCTTGGTAATCGGACAACACCTCCTCTATTTCTCGAAGTGCCAGTCGATATCATATCGACACAACCAACAACAATCAACACAATAATTTATATTTACGCGTATAAACACTCCAGAAATGAATAACACGATCAAAAATGACTTCTACACCCACTTCTAAAAATTACGAAATAAATATATAAACACTAACATGCTATAATATACCCAAAATATAAAATCAGAATCTCGGAATCCTTACCCAAAATAAATTCTGGTCACTCCAAAGAGAATATCTGATGTCCGGAAAATATCTTCAGAAAAATCCGAAATTAATATCCACAGATATACATATGCTGACATGCCATGTGGAGTAATCAAAATCGTCAAACTCCTTTTGTACGTCCCGAGAATAAATTAAAACGGAAATGTAACAGAAATATGCCCCATAAATTATCTCCTCAAAATCTTGCAAAATATATACATATGCGTAGGTATCAAAGCGCTGATCGTTTATATATTTAATAATTAAAATTTGGATGTACGATTTGTAAAATACGAATTTTTGAAAATTAAATGTATATATAAATATACGGAAGAGGAGAGACAGAGAGGGGTAAAAGACAGGAAAAAGGAAAGACAGGGGGAGGGGTTTGTTTTACCTGATTGAATAAAAGGGGGGGCGGGGGTTGGTGAATAAATGGTGGCGGTGGAAATAAGGAAGGGATAAGGGAAACAGGGGTGGGGGTCATGGGTAGTATATGATTTTTTTGTTTTTTTTTTGTTTTTTTGTTAACAAAGCTCAGCAACCGGGCGACCAGAAAATGACATGCGTCTCTAATTCACGAGAATGAGACACGTATCCCTGCTGCACAGACCAATTTCTGTTCCGCACTTTAATAACTAACGAACCAAGGTACACTTAAAACGGTTTCAGAAAATCATGAAAACAGTCTTAAAATTTCCTAAAAATCCCGAAACGAATATGTTAGTCCCTTAACAATATAGCAAGAATTACAGAAGGGGGGTTGAATGGAATTCTTGAACTTTTTTCTTGAAATAAAAATGTTCAACTCGATTATGGATATATTTGTTTTGATTAGCACAATGCGGAATGTAAACTTGAATGAATCAAAACATAAGTAATTAAAAACAAGAGTCTTTAAAAACTTTCTGATGGATTTAAACAATTCCACCAAAGATATATATAATATATCAAGAGGACTCTGTGTGCAGAAATGCTCACAGCTGCTTACAAAAATAGAACTGCTGAGAATACAGGAAATGCTAAAGATTGTGCTTACAAAGATTTCTCTGTTTGTATGTTTCTCAGCTATCTCAGTTGTTTTTCTATTTGCTACTCTCTTGGTTTATATATTACCAAGATTACAAAGTCAAAAGAACTGAACAAATATAAAATCTAACAGTCTTGATCTTTGCTGCTTTTCGTCCTCTATTACCCAGTTAATGGGCTTCCACAATGTGTTTGTATCCAACTCGACGACTGTGTGTTAGCTTTCACTGTTCAACTGTTGTTTGAATCTTGATATGATCATCCGTCGACTTTCAGATCATCCGTTGATGACTTAATTGATCATCCATCGACTGCTATGTTAAACATCCGTTGATAGTCATTTGATCATCCGTCGAAGCTTTGTTAATCATCCGTCGATAGCTATTTTGGCACTTGACTTCATTTCACTTATACAGAATTACAAGACATTGCTTATGTACAGTTAATTAACCTATTCTGCATATCTAGTTAAAGTCAACATGACTTATATGCTACTACAGATTCTATACAAAGGTGCATACATCACTGTGCTACAAACTTATTATTACATAAGCTACTCACTCGATGGATAATAAGTTAATCATCCGTCGGGACTATAATGAGTTATCCGTCGAGACTAAAACTCTTATCCGTCGAGTGCTACATAATTTCACTAAGTAAAATCTACTTAGACATTTTGTTTAAGTGATCATCAAGTACACAACATATTCACAACAATCTCCCCCAATTTATGTCTACTGGAATTGTAGCCATAAATTAAGAGACACTTGATGATTACAAAACATCCTTAACATATATCTTTAAAGATAAGTAGATAAAACTGAAAGTGCTTCAATTTAAACAAAATGTACAAGGTTTGGCTCACAGTCAGTTCAAGATGCTCCTCTAGCCTGAGCAGATTTTTCTAGTTTCTTGAAGGTCTGGATCTTCTTCCAAGCTTTCTGTTGTTTTCTTCAATTTGATTCTGGAGCTGCCTGTGGAATTCTAATTCATCAGATTCTGAGAGATCTAACATTTCTTGCATCTCCAAGAGAGTCTCATTGCTAGAGATACTCAATTGGTCTTCTAATCTGAAGAATCTTCTCACACCCTTGTCATCCATGAATTCCATCAGCCAGTAGGGCCTTAGATGCACTCTTCTCCCTGTGTATGGGATGATAAGAGTCTTGGGAAGTGCATCTTTGGATCTAACACTCCTTAGCTCTTCAATCTTCTTCAATACTAATCTTCTTGCAGTTATATTGAACCCAAAGTTTTTCTTGAAGGATGAATAGACTTTGATCAACACAGCTTGGCTTTCTTGAAGTATCCTGTGAAGAGGCCACTGACTCTCTCTTCCTCCTTTGTACTTGAACACCAACCTTTCAGGTAGGTTTCTGTATGCATCAATTGCCCTTACCTCATCCAGCTCCTCCAGATAAAGGTTTAGATCTGAGAATTCTTTGATGTCACATAAGTACAAGTAGTCTCCCCTGTTGACCTTGGGTTGAGCTTTGACTACTGACTTGGATTTGAGAGGTGACAACTTCACTTTCTTGATTGCCCTTGACTTTGTCCTTCTTGGCTTAGTAAGAATTGGCAAGTTGAAATCAGGAATTGGTAATTTGTCCCACTCTATTGGCTCATCCTTTGGCACAATAGGCTCTCCATTTATGTTCCTGTAGGGGTCCACCACCCTTATATCTTCAAATACCACAGAAGGCTTTGATGATTGAGTTTTAGCTTGAGTAGATTCCTTAGGAAATTGATCTTCCAACTCCTTGTCAACAACATCCAATTTCCTTTTTGTTCTTTTAGCCAGTTCTTTCTTTCTTAGGGATTTCTTCTGTTCTTCAATCTTCTTCTTTGATTCAGTAGCTTGAGATGGTTGAGAGGGAATTTGTTGAGAAGTATTCACAGCCTGTAGCTTGGCCAATATAGCAAACTGTTCTTTCTTTTGTTTAGACTTCTTTGCATCTAGAGCAGCTTGCCTCTTTTCCTGCTTCAATCTGGCTTTTTCTTCTTTCTTTGCATGAGCAAATTGTGGATGTCCAGCTACCACACAAATTTCCTTCCCATTTCTGAATATCTTTGCAATTCTCTTTCTTGAGGCTGAATCAGCTGGATCTTTGTAGAAGACAATAGATCTTGACAGAAGCTTCTTTTCATCAGGCTTGGGTGTCTCATACACAGTATCCATAGGGTTCTTCAAAGATGACTTTGGATAGTTTGCCCTTGGTTTAAGAATTACCTCAGCCTTTGTAGTCTTGATGCAGGAAGATTGTCCTTTCTCCAGATAGTTCATGCTCATCTCATTCACACTGATTGGCTTGACATGAGAGTGATGGATGGCTGACTGAACTGGTTCCTTGACTAATTCAAACTTTTTCTGTATGTCCTCATCAATCTTTTTCCAGTTGATCAGAGTCAACTTTCCTTTATCAGCATCTTTCAAATTTTCTGCTGCTACATTGATAAGATCTATACGATCTGCAACTGGTGGCTTGGAGATAGTAATTGAAGGTATAATTACTTTGCTGATTTGAACTAGAAGTTTCTCCCCATCAGTTGGTCCTTTCTCCCCCTTACTTGATTCTCTCTCCCCCTTTTTGTTATCATCAAGTGGAGGAGTTAGGCCTTGTGCTTTAGCCAGTTGCATAAGAAGATTTGTCTGAGTCTGTTGATTTTGAAGAAGTAGAGCCACTGAATTCTCAATAACTTGAACTCTGTTCTCCAGCTTGGCTATCTTCTTGTCAGAATCTGATTCTTTCCTTAATCTCAGTAATAGATCTTACATGGTACCATATGGCATTACTGAATCCAGCTTCTCAGAGTTATAGGTCTTCAAGTCAGCTATATCCCTTTTCAATTCATCCACACTGAGATTCTGTCTTAAGTGCTGGATCTTCATTAGATGTAGAGAGTCCAGGTGAGCTTGAAGAACAGCCTTGGTACCAGCATCTGAAGTTTCCTGAAGGGCCTGTTGAATAGCTATTACTTGTTTGACCAAAGACACCTCAAATTGTCCTGGTGTAGATTCCTTTGCCCATGCCCATTCAGGTAAACTTAAAGCAGAACTTGGGCCTTCAGCTCCCCCTAAGTTCATGCTTCCATCCAAAGAACCAGAGTCATCATCATCAGAATTTACTCCAAATTCTTCAGATGGCTCTCCAGCTTGAGAAGGCATTCTGTTCACAGCAGCTTTATCTCTTTGAAGAGATTCTGTGGTGTGCACTAAATTCAAAGTCTGCTCTGCCTCCACATTGCCCTGAGCAGCCAACAATTGATAGGCTGAAACAGGGTGAGTAAAAGTGTCAGCATCCAAGGAAATGTTATCAATTACAGCTTTGTAATGTTGCTGAAATTGTCTTTCCTTTTCAGCATCATCCACAATCATTGACTCACTAGCAATGGCTGGTTCCATCCTTATTTCTCCAGTACCTGCCTTTCTCTCATATTCTCTCTTTTGTTGCATCAGGGTCTCACCCTGGCTCCCCACCCTCACACCCTCACCTTCACCTACTAAGGTGGGACTCCTCTCACTCACTTTTGCCAATCTTGAATGAATGGATTGCTGAGATTCACTCTTTTCCTCTCCTTTTGCCTGGGAGCAACCCAGCCTCTCACTCAATGCACTCTCCTCTCTCAGTCCTAAGAGTGATTGTATTACCACTAAATCTTCTGCACTTGAAATTATTGAAGTTTGAAGTTGTGCAGAGACATTCGACGGATAAGTGATATTCGTCGGGTGAGTGGTAAAGCTATCTGACGGATAACTGCTGTTAAGCTTATCCGTCGGGATACAATCACTACTCGACGGATGAGCAATATCCATCGAGAGAGTAGAAATGAATGAGGTGGGAAGAGAAACTATTGTTGACTCTGTGTTGATTGAAGTTATTTGAGGCACAGATGTCACAATAGAATCTGAAAGAATTGGCAAGTGAGCCAACAAATCATCTAAAAGATGATGCTCACTAGCACTAGATTTTGGCTTCCCCAACAGAGTTAAAGAAGGGGAATCAGGAATTGAAGTGTTTATCATGTCAACTTCCAGTGAGTTAGTTGGTGAGTATGGTGTTTCAGTGGCTTCTATAATGAGAGATTTTGGCTGTGACTCCACATTTATTGGAGCCACATCAATCTGAATTTGAGAAGGTGCAGGGACTGTGTCTTTAGCACCAGTTTGCACTAAGTGTGTGCCCTGTGCATCCCCAGTTCTTTTGGATTTCTTCTTTCTGGTGTAAGTTTGGGGTGAGCTTGTGTCCCTAACCCTTTTAGCCTGTGCTTTTGGATGAGAGCTTTGTTCAATAGCCACATCCTTTTGGGAGGATGCAGCTAGAAGTGAGCTTTTGTCATTTTTAAGCACTGCAGTTTGTTGGGAAACTGCAGTGTGGCTAGGCTGGGATTCACTCAACTCTCCAACCTTATCCTTGGGGTTTCTTTGATGTTTACCCCTTCCCTCACCTATCTTACCCTCCTTCACACTCCCCTCTTTGGCTTTGGTAGATTTTTCAACTGGTACCTTTTGAGAGATACCTGAGGGGGTTTTCTTTGATTTGGATTTAGAAATTGCAGTTATTTTGGCAGCTTTGGTAGGTAACTGTTTGGTCATTGTCACAGTTGCCATAACTATGCCTGAAGTCAAAGAAATAGAAGAGATTGGAATAGTTGAGGGTATGGATGAACTTACCTCACTTACCTGAGGTGTCAGCATTACAGGAAAATAGAACATTGGCACATCCCTGTGATGGTTGGCTCTGTTCAAGTCTGCAATGATTCTTCTCTCTTGAACCCAACAAGCTAAAAGCACAATCTCTTGACAAAGATGGTTAGCCAAAAGCATAAAAAATCTAGCATAGTAAACATTCTTTCCTCTTTTGGCTAAGTCACTTGATTTAAAACCTAACTCATACACAATAAGGTCACTGAAATTGTAAAATTTGTCTGTAACTAGCATGTATAGCATGTTAAGCATGGAAATGTTCACAGAATCAAAATTACTGATTTTTCCAGAAAAGACTTTAGTTACAACATCACACATGTAACTCCATTCCTTCCTAAGACCTAGTCTTCTAATGTCACTTAGTTTTTTAGTAGGAAGTGCATAATGAATGGAATTGAGCATATTGACAATATTAGTGCCAGTGTGTGGTGTAGTTACATTATCATCAGGAATCTTGAAACATGCTTTTATTACATCACTATTGATACAGAATTTATTACCTTTGATGGTCA
This sequence comes from Apium graveolens, assembly GCF_009905375.1. NCBI lineage: Eukaryota > Viridiplantae > Streptophyta > Magnoliopsida > Apiales > Apiaceae > Apium > Apium graveolens. The sequence goes on from NC_133656.1 coordinate 138,020,379, forward strand.
GAGTGATGGTTTTGTCAGTAGAGTTGTAGATTGCTGTTGTCCACATCTCTTCCACAACTTCACAATAAATTGTGGGTGATTCCAACATGGCAAAACTTAACTTGCAGTTCTTCACGAAGTCCATCATCTTATGATAGTCTTCTGATTGCTGAATATCCTTATTGACCAAAGCAGTGAAGTTGTTCTTCTCATATATGAACCCAGTCTTTGACATGATCTTTATTACGGGTGCCATTGTTAGAGAAGAAAAACTTGAAGAGAAAGAGGATTTTTGCTTGAGAGAGAATGAAATAACACAGTTGAATTTGAGAATGATAAAAGAAAATGATTAGAATGAAATAAGCTTTTATACTTTACTCAAGATCAACGGATAAAAATAATAAAGAGAAGTAAATTACCCAATAGAAATTGCCTAAAATAGCCGTTTTAAAATAAACTGTAAAAATTCCACCCATTATCCGTCGTGTAATGCTTACAAACTGTAAGTATACTCGATGGATAATGTTCAGGGAATTAACGGTTAAGATTTAGACACTTCGACGGATGAGGATAAACTGTTATCCGTCGAGCTTTAAAATATTCCAGAAAAGTAACTGGTTTTTATTTACAATTTGTATATCGACGGATGACTCAACCCGATGGATAATGGTCATCCGTCGAGATGCAAATTTTGACTTAGCCAAAATTTCATCCAAGACTAAAAATCAGCTAAATTTCTGGCTACTTTTCAACTTGCAAGATAATTCAGATAAATTCAAGAGTAATTAAGCATACCTAACTCACTTACCAACCTAGAAAAGGTGGATTCATCCAGTGGCTTGGTAAAAATTTCTGCAAGTTGCTTCTCACTTGGAACAAAATGTAACTCTACAGTACAATTCATTACATGTTTCCTTATGAAATGATACTTGATGTCTATATGCTTTGTCCTTGAATGTTGCACTGGATTTTCAGTGATGGCAATTGCACTTGTGTTGTCACAGAAAATAGGAATCCTTTCAACTTGCAAACCATAGTCTAGCAATTGTTTTTTAATCCATAAAATCTGTGCACAGCAACTGCCAGCAGCAATATATTCAGCTTCAGCTGTAGAAGTAGAAACTGAATTTTGCTTTTTACTGAACCAGGACACAAGCTTGTCTCCTAAAAATTGACAGGTTCCTGTTGTGCTTTTTCTATCAATTCTGCAACCTGTATAGTCTGCATCTGAATAACCAGTTAGATCAAAACCAGAATCTCTAGGATACCAAATGCCAAGTTTTGGTGTTCCTTTGAGATATCTGGAAATTCTCTTAATGGCTATTAAGTGAGACTCTCTAGGATCAGCCTGAAATCTAGCACATAAATATGTAGCAAACATTATATCTGGCCTACTAGCTGTTAAGTACATAAGTGAGCCAACCATGCCTCTATAACTTGAAATATCCGCAGACTTTTCAGTAGTGTTTAGTTCAAGCTTAGTTGTAGTGGCCATGGAAGTTTTTGCAGATGTGCAATCCATTAGATGAAACTTTTTTAAAAGATAAAAAATATATTTAGTTTGACTAATGAATATTCCATCACTAACTTGCTTAACTTGTAAACCAAGAAAGTAAGTTAGTTCTCCCATCATACTCATTTCATACTTACTTTGCATCAGTTTGGCAAACTTTTTACAAAGTTTCTCATTTGTAGAGCCAAATATAATATCATCCACATAAATTTGAACAAGTATGCTAGAGCTATTAACATTTCTGAAAAATAAAGTTTTATCTACAGTACCTCTTGTGAAGTGATTTTCCAAAAGGAACTTTGATAAAGTGTCATACCAGGCTCTAGGTGCTTGCTTTAGTCCATAAAGTGCTTTCAGTAGATAATAGACATACTCTGGGAAATTTGGATCTTCAAAGCCAGGAGGTTGACTTACATACACTTCTTCCTCCAAATCTCCATTCAGAAAGGCACCTTTGACATCCATTTGATAGACCTTGAAATTGGCATGGGCTGCATAGGCTTAGAAGATTCTGATGGCTTCAAGTCTTGCAACAGGAGCAAATGTTTCATCAAAATCTATCCCTTCTTGCTGACAATAGCCTTTAGCAACCAATCTTGATTTGTTCCTTACTACTATACCATTTTCATCCATCTTGTTTCTGAATACCCATTTGGTGTCTATTGGATTCTTTCCTGTAGGCTTGGGTACCAGCTTCCATACTTTATTCCTTTCAAATTGGTTTAGCTCCTCCTACATAGCTAAAATCCAATCAGGATCTAACAAGGCTTCTTCTACCTTCTTTGGTTCTTCCTTAGACAGGAAGCTGCTGTATAGACATTCTTCGTGAGTTGCTCTCCTGGTTTGAACTCTGGAAGAAACATCACCAATAATCAGTTCAAAGGGGTGATCTTTTGTCCATTTTATTGGTTGAGGTAGATTAGCCCTAGATGAAGAGACCTCAATGTTGTCTTGATGTGTGATTGAGTTTTGATTGCTAGAAACTCCCCCTGAGTTTGTGGATCTTTGATTTGAGATAGGGGTACTTTCTATGGGTGATCTTCCTTGACTTCCTGCTCCTTTTGATAACCCGACGGATGGTGAATTTTGAGTACCGACGGATGAGGCAGGTTGTCTTCCGACGGATACAGATTGCCTTCCGACGGATGAAGTATTATGTAACTCGACGGATGTTGAGTTTTGTGCTTCATTTGTGGTAGATTTGTCTGCTTTATCCTTAGACACTATTTCTTGATCACTCTCATCATCACTTTCATCACTGACCATCTCAACATTGTCGAATTTGAGGCTTTCATGGTAATCTCCATCTTTTAGTCCTTCAATCTTTTTATCATCAAACACAACATGTATAGATTTAACAACAATGTTGGTTCTTAGATTGTAGACTCTATATGCTTTACCAACAGCATATCCAACAAAAATTCCTTCATCTGCTTTAGTATCAAACTTCCCATTTTGATCAGTTTGATTTCTCAGAATATAGCATTTACAGCCAAAGACATGAAGAAAGTTTAGAGTTGGCTTCTTGTTCTTGAACGATTGATAAGGTGTCATGCATCTTGCTTGATTAATCAGAGAGATGTTCTGAGTGTAGCATGCAGTGTTTACAGCTTCAGCCCAGAAATAAGTTGGTAATTTTGATTCTTCAAGCATTGTCCTTGCAGCTTCAATAAGAGATCTATTCTTCCTTTCCACTACTCCATTCTGTTGTGGAGTCCTTGCTGCTGAAAACTCATGCAAGATCCCATTTTCCTCACAAAATACTCTCATGACATAGTTCTTGAACTCAGTTCCATTGTCACTCCTGATTCTTCTAACTTTAAAATCAGGATGATTGTTAACTTGCCTTATGTGATTGATGATGATTTCACTAGCCTCATCTTTGGACTTTAGGAAATAGGTCCAAGAGAACTTTGAGAAATCATCTACAATTACTAGGCAAAATCTTTTCTTTGAAATTGACAATACATTGACTGGTCCAAACAAATCCATGTGAAGCAGTTGCAGAGGCTCTTCAATTGCTGAATCAAGTTTCTTCCTGAATGATGCTTTAATCTGCTTCCCTTTTTGGCAGGCATCACACAGTCCATCCTTTGTAAACTCCACCAGAGGAATGCCTCTGACTAGCTCTTTCTTTACCAGCTCATTCATGGTCTTGAAGTTCAAATGGGATAGCTTCTTGTGCCATAGCGAACTTTCATCTTGACTTGCTTTACTAAGAAGACAAGTTACAGATTCTGCTTTAGTTGAGTTGAAGTCAGCTAGGTACACATTTCCTCTTCTCACACCAGTGAGAACCACTTTGTTGTTTTGATCATTAATCACAACACAGGTTTCTTTGTTGAAGGTTACTGAGTTGCCTTCGTCACAAAGTTGGCTGATACTCAACAGATTATGTTTGAGACCATCCACTAAGGCAACCTCTTCAATGATGACATTGTCCTTTGAAATCAAGCCATATCCCACAGTATAACCTTTGCTGTCATCTCCAAAAGTGATACTTGGGCCATCTCTCTCTTCAAACTCTGTGAGCAGGGTAGAATCACCAGTCATGTGTCTTGAACAACCACTATCCAAGTACCAAAGACTCCTTCTGTTTCCCTGCACACATCAAAATTAAATCAAGTTAATTTTGGTACCCAAGTTTCCTTGGGTCCTGCCTTGTTAGCTTTCTTCTTCTATTTCTTAAGTCTTAACTCATTTGACTTAGGAATTTCAGATTCTTCCTTAGTCATTTGGGTTGGGCCTTTGAAACCATTAGATGCAACAGAATTATCATGCATGTTATGGCTAACATGAAATGGCATGCTTGGTGCAAATATGTTATTCCAGTAAGGCATGCTAAATAGCATTTGAGGCATATTGTATGCAGCATAATATGGATTAGGTGCAAATGGTATATTAGAAAACTGTGCATTCATGTTCTGTGTAGGCATAGCATTAACAGGCATGGGAGGCATGGCATTCATGTTAGAGAATTGAGGCTGAACAGACATGGGAGTAGGCATGGCAGATTTGCAATTAACAGACAAATGATTTACACCACCACACTTGACACAGATTTTTCTAGGAGCATATTTGTCAGGTGTGTAGTTATTGTGTTTGTTAATCCCTACTTTACCATTTCTATTATTTTTCCTTTTAGTCTCTGTTTTTACCTCTATTTTCTCAAGTCTGTCACTTAACTGTTTGACAGTCATGTGACCAACATTAGCCTTCTTCCCTTTCTTGGCTTGACTTGACTCTCCTGAAATAAAGTTCTTGGAAACAGACCCATACTTATCATTTAGCTTGGTTAATTTGGCTTTGCTAATGGGTTTGCTTACAGCCGACGGATGAGGAATTTTATCATTCGACGGATAACACTTTTTGTTATCCGATGGATAGTTCTCATCATCCGTCGAGTCTACATCTGTCAGCAACCCATCTACCAAAATAGGTTCTAGTTTCTCCTTATTCTTTTTCCAGGCTTCATCACAAAAAGACTCAATTCCTTGAACCTTGGTGATTTGAGCATGAACATCTCTGGATGTTTTCCATGCTTTAATCACCTCTTGTTCACGATCGAGCTGCTTCTTTAAAATTTCTTCCTTTTTCAAGGACTCAGTTAATTCCTCCTTGGCAATTCTACACTCAATTTTTAGTTTCTCAAACTCAACAAACTGAGACTCAAGCACATTATTCCTCTCACTCAAAAATAAGTTGTTTTCTTTGACTTTAGCATTTTCTTTAGTGAGGGACTTAAGTGTAACACGCAAATGATACAATTCTGTAGACATGTCATTTATTGCATCATTACACTCAGCTTTAGATAAATGTGCAAGGTTTGTAGTGATTACCTGATTGCTTGAGGAACTTGTCTCTGTTTCATCAGACTTGGCCATAAGGGCTAGATTGACATAGCTGACATCTTCATCTTCATCCAAGCCATCAGCTGCCCAGTCATTCTCTTGTGTAATAAAAGCCCTTTCCTTTTGTTTGAGTAGATCAAAGTATTTTTGCTTGTAATCTACAGACTCAAATCTTTTCTTACTGGAATCTGACTTTTTACACTCATTTGCAAAATGCCCTGCCAAGCCACATTTGAAACACTTGAATTTTGATTTATCCACCATGTTTCTATCTGGCTTGGCAGCTCCAAAGTTCTTCTTGAACTTGAGCTTGGAAAATCTTCTTGAAAGGAATGCTAGGTGCTCATCAATGTCCTTCATGTCATCTTGGCTCAATGAATCTTCATTTTCTGCAGCTAACCCTTTACCCTTGCTTTCACAGGCCTTTGAAGTTGATTCCACAGCTTCCATCTTCACTTCCTTCTCCTTTCCAGATCAGCAACTAGTGCAATAGATCCTCCTTTCTTCTTTCCTCTCTCCATTCTTTCATCCTGTTCTATTTCAAGCTCATAGGTCTTCAGAATGCCATACAGTCTCTCCAAAGTAAACTCCTTATAATCTTGTGAGTTTCTCAATGAGACTATCATTGGTTTCCATTCCTTTGGAAGAGATCTGAGAAATTTCAGATTGGAGTCTTTAGTCTGATAGACTCTTCCATGCAATTTAAGAGCATTTAGTAGCTTTTGGAATCTACTAAAAATGTCAGTGAGTGACTCACTTTCTTCATTGTGAAAATGCTCATATTGCTGAATCATGAGCTGTATTTTATTTTCTCTTACTTGCTCAGTACCATCACAGATTATCTGTATTGTGTCCCAAACTTCCTTGGCAGTCTTGCAGTTGATAATGTTATCAAACATGTCTGCATCAACACCATTGAACAGAATGTTCATGGCCTTTTAATCTTTCCTGACTTCTTCAATATCAGGATCAGACCATTCATGCCTTGGCTTTGGAACAGATGGTTCATTTCCTATTACAGCTCTCATTGGAACATGAGGGCCTCTTTCTATGCAGTCCACATAGGCCTCATCTTGAGAAAGCATATGAAGATGCATCTTTACCTTCCAATGATGGTAATTATCTTTATCAAGAAAAAGAATCTTGACTCCAACATCTTTCTTGTTCATCTTGTTGAATTGTTTTGATCTTTCAACTCTTTGTAGATTAAGAGCTTGCTCTGATACCAATTGTTAGTCCCTTCAATATAGCAAGAATTACAGAAGGGGGGTTGAATGGAATTCTTGAACCTTTTTCTTGAAATAAAAATGTTCAACTCGATTATGGATATATTTGTTTTGATTAGCACAATGCGGAATGTAAACTTGAATGAATCAAAACATAAGTAATTAAAAACTAGAGTCTTTAAAAACTTTCTGGTGGATTTAAACAATTCCACCAGAGATATATAAAATATATCGAGAGGACTCTGTGTGCAGAAATGCTCACAGCTGCTTACAAAAATAGAACTGCTGAGAATACAGGAAATGCTAAAGATTGTGCTTACAAAGATTTCTCTGTTTGTATGTTTCTCAGCTATCTCAGTTGTTTTTCTATTTGCTACTCTCTTGGTTTATATATTACCAAGATTACAAAGTCAAAAGAACTGAACAAATATAAAATCTAACAGTCTTGATCTTTGCTGCTTTTCGTCCTCTATTACCCAGTTAATGGGCTTCCACAGTGTGTTTGTATCCAACTCGACGATTGTGTGTTGGCTTTCACTGTTCAACTGTTGTTTGAATCTTGATATGATCATCCGTCGACTTTCAGATCATCCGTTGATGACTTAATTGATCATCCGTCGACTGCTATGTTAAACATCCATTGATAGTCATTTGATCATCCGTCGAAGCTTTGTTAATCATCCGTCGATAGCTATTTTGGCACTTGACTTCATTTCACTTATACAGAATTACAAGACATTGCTTATATACAGTTAATCAACCTATTCTGCATATCTAGTTAAAGTCAACATGACTTATATGCTACTACAGATTCTATACAAAGGTGCATACATCATTGTGCTACAAACTTATTATTACATAAGCTACTCACTTGATGGATAATAAGTTAATCATCCGTCGGGACTATAATGAGTTATCCGTCGGGACTAAAACTCTTATCCGTCGAGTGCTACATAATTTCACTAAGTAAAATCTACTTAGACATTTTGTTTAAGTGATCATCAAGTACACAACATATTCACAACAAAATAAAATAAAATTTTCATAATTTTTGAAGCGTTTTTGAAATGTAACTCGTGCCCGCATTTCACAATTAACGAACCGAGCTGCACCTAAAACAAATTCAGAAAATCACAAAAATAGTCTTAAAATATTACAAATATCTCGAAATTTATAATAACATAAATTTCGAAATTTTAAAACACTTTTTGAAACGCAAGTTATACCCGCTTTTAACAATTATACGATTCAACGCGCGGGAAAATTAATCCTAAAAATTCCCAAAATAATTTTAAAATTCTCAGAATATTCCAAACTTAAATAAATAAGAGTTTCATAATTTTTGAAGAAATTTGGAATTAAATACGGATTTTACAAATAAATGAAATCGGAAAATCATACAGGGCTAAATAATTGATGAATATTGATTTCTAGATTTTATAAAATCCCAAAAATAATTATTGTAATTATAAAGTCATAAAAATAATTTTAAAGATAATTTAAATATTTATGAAATTAAATTTTCAATAAAATCGCTTTTAAAGACAAAAACAAAATGATACGACTCAGTAATTAGTAATACAATAATCCTCAATCACAACTGAGTCCCACACGATTAATATTACATATAACACATAGCAGACAAAATATACATTCAATCCCTAATATTACTAAACGAACTCAATTTACCGATATCAATAAAATCGGCATTCAAATAACTTTTGAAAATAATACATTTAAGCAAATATTTTCAGAAATTAACAAGGATCGATATAACACTTAACAATTAGCATATTACCATTTAATAACACCAACTCGTGAAACAAGAATAAAATATCCACCATTTTATTCCTTTCTAATCAGAAAATCACCTAAACATATTCAAATAATAATAATAGTTCTGAAAAATATGGGATATCACAATCTACCCCCCTTATATGGATTCCGTCCTCGGAATCAGTAGAAGAGAGCACTAGGGATCTTCTGGCCAACTTTCCAATCTTGCATACGTAACCTTTCTCAAAATTTCTAATAACACTGCAATTCCTTATACCACACAGTTACCACGTGAGCTTCACTCCGCATTATTGTTCCATCCACATCCTTTGACCAATTTCTCAATAGAATCGCTTTTACTGATTGCGAGAAAGAAGAATAGAGAGAAAGATAAAGAGAAAGAAAAAGAAAGAGAGAGAGAGAGAGATAAATAGAGAGAGAAGTAAAGAAACAGACTGGCTTCGTTATACGACACTGATATCTTAATCGCATCGCAGTCCACTGTTGCTCTTGGTAATCCCATCACATAACCCTGCTTTAATTTGACCAGGATAACTCAGCTTAACTTTATTGGCATACCTTCGCATATTTGAGATGATAAAATCATTGACTTATAAAGAGAAAAAAAAATTTCATATCATAACAGGACAAAATCTGAATTTGAGAAAAAGTATTGTTGAAATAAAAGAATAACTAAGAGATCAATATGATCAAATGAACTTGGTATTACGTGTCCAAATTAAGACACTACTAAAGGTTGTTAACCTTCTTGTAGTCACAACACACACAAGTGATGGCGTCCCATCCAACTCCTATCATACAGACAGGTATACCTTGTGTCCCTTATATTTAAGGTTGTTCATCTCAGTCAGAATAAAAGAATATCAAAGGAATTCAAAATCAAATGAATAAAACTGAAAAGATTTCAAAGCTGATATTTCTGAAAGAAATGAAATCCAGAGAACAAAATTCTGGCACCAAATGAGCAAGTGGTGTCACATCACCAAGAAACTATCCATCAAATTAGAAAAATGGAATTAAATTATCATAACTTGACAGAGCTATCAAAACCTGAAAAATAGGCTTCATGACAGCCTCTGGCACATTTAAAACACAGTTATGATTGAAAATGAGTGTTAGGGAATATATCCTCTAACAATTACTTCTTTTGAGAGAGGCCAAAAGAAATTATAGAAAGAGAAGGTATTGCCAAAGTCTTAATGCTTATCTTCTGTTTGAATTCTTCTGTTGACTCGTCATCCGATTCTCGACACTTCTTCATATTCCAGGGATATCGATAATCTTCATCGTCGTCAAATCGTAGTAGTCTCGGAAGATTCCACCATAGAAGTTTGCAGCTTCCTGGAGTTCCATCCAGCTCAACACAACCATCTCGAACGAATACGCCTATCTTAACTTACTCGTTGGCACTATATCCGATAGTCCAACAGGAACTCGATATGAGCACAAACGTCCTCACATAGCTATAAACACTCCTACACACTCTCATTTCTAGTTTACTATAACCTCAGCTCTGATACCAAGCTGTAACGCCCCCAAATCCGGGTCAGAGGATTTGGTCATCACTATGAAACCTCAATCTAAATCAACCTGTTTAATCAATAAATAAATGTCAGCGGAAGATATTTAGCATAAATGACCCCAAACTAATCCAAGATCTTTTAAGGTTACAGTTCTAGAAACAAGATATCCAAATTCTACAAATAAATTTTTCACTTTTTTTTAACAATCTTTTCAATAAATTCCAATTCAAAACTAACCCGCTAGTATAACTTCGAAAAGAAGTATACTAGGCCCAACCATAAAATATCATAAATATAATATAATATAATATAAACAACTTTACACAATAAAACTTACACTAGTTCATAAACCCTGGACCAACCACCTTCCAAAAGCTTCTTTTTTGCTTCCTCGAATTACGCAGCTAAACAGCAAGCTAATCCTCACTGGAGGTTAAATTTGAAAACAGGCAAGTATGAGCGAAAGAAATGCTCAGCAAGATCATTATGACATATATAGGGCCATTTTGGTATAAAACCGACATCTGCGTCAGCGCAGAACATCTAAAATCATAGTTGTTGAATCATAAAAATTTTAGTGGAGGAATCCCAGATTTGATTCCTTAATTATATTCAAAACCATTTTGATATTTTTGAGCGAAATGCTTCAGCAATACTTTAAATCTTGACGAGAATAAAACTCGTAAAACAGTGTTTACGGAAATATCGTAAACCACAATAACATGAAACAATGATTATGGATTGAATCATAAACTTTACTTAAAACCGAACTCTTGAAATTAATACTTATTATGTTGTCATATCAAATTAGATATCAATACGAACTTTGATGCTCACAACATCCCATACTGAAGTCAACATTAATCATCTATACTAATACCACCTTTGATCGAACTCCAAAAAACTAAGCAAGCTCGAAGAAGACAGGCTCAAACTCAACGACTCAAGATGGAAGAAGACCGAAGCTCGAAGAAGTCAGGCTTCTCTAAATCGATGTTCAAACTTCATCCCCTAACAAAATTTTGTAATTGATTTTGGTGTTTTGGCACGGAGTAAGTTATTTTGAGTTTTAATTTATGGTTCGTATATGTATCCAATTGTTTATTTGAGTTATTTTTCATGTCAATTTGGGATTATTTTTTTGTGCATCAACTTAGGTTTTTTATGTAAATTATATATTGTTTTTTTATTTATAAGATCTTTTCATTTTTTTCATATACTCATATGCTATATTTTGGGCATATGATTTCTACTGGTACATTCCAATTTTTATTTAGGGTTGTAAGCACTTTTTTCTATTATTTGTTGTAAGTAGAACTGATTATGTGCTAAAGTTTGGTTGATTTTTTATGTAATAATGCGACTTACTAGGAAATTCTCATGTTCGTAAACTTGCAGGTGATACTGATCTATTTAAAGATTGGATTGAACATATAGTGATCTAGGTGTAGATATGTTATTAGATCTTTTATGATGTCAATTTATGTGTCTGGGAAGCAGGGTAAGTTACAATGTCTTGTCTATGTTGTTTACTTGGTCCACTAGTACATTTAATTAATTTTTGCTCTAATCGTTATTCTTTTTACAAACCATTATATTTATTTTAATTCATTTTTCTCTAGATTTGTTATGATTATAAATTAACCAGTGGGTGCCCTTCTCTGCCCAGAAATGTTGATCGAGAAAAGAGAAGCTTCACTTTTAAAGAGTATTTGCAGGATATTTTATTGATTTTAATGTCAAATAGAGAATCACAAGTTAGCTACATATTTAAGTTCACAATCTACTTGGTTGATAGTTTATGCATTATCAATACATGTATCTCTCTCTAGTGAAATCATTGTAGTAGAAATATAAGAAAAATGTCATTGAATATGTATTTTCAGATACTTTATGCAGCTATGATAAATTATTAATCAATGATTTCCCTGTCCAATTTTTTACTCGCTTGAAATTCTCACACTACATAAATATCAATCTAATGCTATCATTTGGGTCAAGCTGTGACCATGTTGATTTAGTTAAAAAAGTTCCACACAAAGCATTGAAATCAGAGCATCATTTGAAAATTGCAAGAAACATGTAATTTGATGGCTACGAGTTCGAAGAAAAATGTAGAAATCGATTAAAATCACGGTGCGATCAGTATCAAAGGCATGAATAAATTTATAACTACATTTTAATTTTTAGTTTCGAAAGTTAGTCACTAGAGTAGACGTATTAGAAATCATCCCCTGGGAACATGGCGTTCTATTAGGCTCACATAAAATTTAACAAGAAACTTCAAAACTGGCCGCTAAGTTTGATACCCAACCAAACTTAAGGCTTCAGGAGAGTAGTTCCATAAATATTTTAGACATTAACCTCACTAAATATATGCAATAATGATTTATTTTATTTTCTTTTATTCGGAAGCTTGTCATGTATTGTTCATGTCTCAACTAATCACATTTTGATGCTCGAAAATTAAGTTTGTGAGACAAGGTTGGCTAATCACATGTATGCTCTTGTGGGTATTGATTATGAAGGACATAGACGATCCATGGGAGCTCGTTGTGACATTAAGAGTTTGAAAATATTGTCAATGACTGCAACAACTTCTTTAAATCTATTTGTGTTAAGGTGCCTAGCTAACCAACAATTAGTTTAGTTAAGTTTTCTAGTAACATTGGTCAAGTTATTAATAACAGTTCATACTCGATATTCCTAATCAAAATACTGAACCTGCTACCAGCTTAACATTTTTAATTAAATACATTGTAAGTCAACAATTTACATTATAAAAGCACTGTTAATTGAATAAACACACACTTTCCAATTTTTTATATGTCCAACATAGAGTTTTTTACGGAGTTTTGATATAATTAAACTTGAGTTGCTTATTTTCTGATTCTGCATCCATTTATATATAACTAAAATATCTCTAAGTCAAATAATGGAATTTGGGAAGCTTGATACATAAACTGACAATGCACCATTTCCCTAAATTGTATCTACCTATTATATTGTTAGATGTCGGGTTTTCAGTTTTTCCTTTCAGAGTGTGATATTTTATCTACTTGTTTATAAAAATATGTGCCTTTATTGTCCTCAAGGTTCATGGTCTATCGAGTAGGTTTTGACTAATTACTACACGTAATTGTGATAGTGATGGTTTTCAGCTGAGTTTTAAGTTAGACTATTATTATAACAAATTTTCCAATTTTGTTTGCTAGTTTTCTGTGTGATTGACCCTCTTGACATTATATAGGCTAGTCTTACTGGAGTCATGCTTGTGCCGAGGAAGGAGACGGGACTGTCATAAGTGGAGAAGAAATAGCAGATAAAGAGGTAGTTTAACTTAAAGAAAATTGAATATTATTAACTATTGGACATTTTGGTTAACTTAAGATCGTGATCGTGTGTAAATTTTAATTTTGTTATTTTCATGTGAGACTTTTATATTTTTTTAGACTTGGTTTTTATGTTAATGTTGAAACAACAATTGTAGTGGTAAAGTGCTTTTGTGCGGATTAATTGTTGGATTGTGTTATGGATATACCAATTAAATTTGGTGCCTGTTAATGAAATATAAAGGTCATGCCGATTTTTTTTAAAAAAAATTGTATTGCAGTAGAGGGTTAAATGGTTGCCATATAGTTCAAATTTGTCAATAAAATTTGTTGTAATTAACTCGAAATATGTTGTAATTAACTCAAAATATGTTGCATAAGTCCATGTACTGCAACAATTATCATAAAAAAGGTTACAAAATAATGTTGCCATAGAAAACCTCATGTATTTCAATGTTATTATATTCGTTATCGTGCATGTAAAACGTTGTTATAAAACAAATTTATAACTTCTTTACTCTGCTGCAATATGGTCCCAAATTCGTTACCATAAGTGCTTATGGCAACGAGACCAAACATTACGCCTGATTTTCAAATATACGTTTCCGTAGACCCGATTGCAATGGATTTATTCCAGATAGCAACATTTTTTTAGGGTTGCTATAGGCAATCTATGGTGTAGCGAATTGCAGGAGTTAAACAATAGGTTCAACGAGCAAATGACAGAGCTTCTTATTTTAAATGAATCACTAAATCCTAGGGATGATTACAAGTCTTTCAGTATAGAGAACATTTGCAAGCTAGCTGAAAATTTTATCCAGGAGATATTTCAGGAGATGAAAAAATCCATTTAAAGTGTGAACTACAACATTATGGCTTAGGTGTTCATGTTCATCCAGATTTGAAGAATCTGTCTACTCTTGGTGATTTATGTCATGGATTAGTAATCACAGGAGAAGCTGACATGTATCATTAGTTCATAGACTATTAAGGCTTGTCTTGACTCTTCATGCATCTACTGCAACATCTGAATGAGCTTTTTCAGCTATGAAATTATGAAAACATTCCTTCAAAATTGAATGGAATATGAGTTTCTCAAAGATTATTTGTTACTATATATTGAAAAGGAGATTGCGGAGAACATTTGTATTTTCGAGATCATTGATTCATTTTATTTAATCAAAGAAAGACGCGCGCATCTCAAATAGACCGGTATGTTTTCTACTTTTATCAATTTGGTTCCCCCATGTTAGATTCATGGTTCCACCCATGACTTTTTTTATTTTATATATTTCTTCATTACTGTAATTATCGTAATTTAAATGTTTACGTGATGATGTAGCTCCACTTTCATCATTCTACTGATTAACAAACTCCGAGATAGAACTACCACCTTTATAAGAAACCTCTATCAACTATTAATCATGTTGAGACTTAGTTAAAAATCCTGCAAGATCAACTTTAAATCTATTTATTCTGAAATTGCTATATGTTTACTTTCTTTGTAAGTTTTTTTTAAGAAGTATAGAAACTAACTACTCTGGAACACCAGAATTAGTTACCCTACAAAATAAAGATAGAAGGTCATGGGTCGTTCGGAGCTAGGATCTTCATCAGAACCCAAAATACCATCTTGTAAAGTGTGTATGTAGAATGCTAACAAAATTTTGGATGTATTTCAAACGTGTCACCACAACCAAATTTACAAATTGACCAATGCTTAGAACACTTTAATTTTGGAAATTAAATTTGACATATAAAAGCTAATGGTCCGTTATTTTACTGTCATTTGATAAGGTGAAAATTTATTTCTTTCAGATTGCAAGAGTATTTATACAAAAATTAGTAAGGTTTGTCTTGGAAAGTTCACCATACTCTGCTTGATCCGAAGAAATGCAATGGAAAATTGTGAACAAAGTAAATGGTGACAAAATAGAGGGAAGAGTGCAACAAATGTGAAGTCATTAATGATTTCGTCTTAAAGGTCAGGGTGCTGTCTTTTTAGAGCATTGTTGAGTACTTACTTGTGTTTAGAGCACCGTTTATTCTTGACCCCCTTAGTAGTTAATTTGGTTTAGTGAATTCTTAATGGGTTCTTTGAGTTTTTTCTGCTTAGTCCTTTTTTCATTATTTATGTTGCTGGCAACTGTCATATGTTTTCAGAGTATATATTAGAACATCTCCAAGGGGGATAGCTATAATGGTTAGCTAAAATATTGTAAAATAATGGTTAGCTAAAATTTGCTGAACCTGTAAGATGTTGTGCTCCAATGGTGTTAGCTATAATGGTTAGCTATATTTCAAAAATAGTATTTTAATATTATTTTCAAATTCAAATGTTTGGACTACACTAATAGGGATGCCCATGAATGCCCATGAAAAAATAGAAAAAATTCATGGCCATGAATTTATATTCATGCCCATGATGGTACATTGAATTCAATCTAAAAGTACATTGAATGCAATCTACTGAATAAGTAGCGTCTAGCACGTTTCACCCATTTTCACCTTTATGTCATTATTAGGGAGTTACAAAATCAATTTTATGAGTTAGAAAATCAAAATAATAAAAAGTACTATAATTTTTATTCAAATATTCTAACAAATACATAAGAGTCGCATTTTATAAAGTCAAATACATAAATGAAATTATTAAAAAAAAATTCATGATTCTAGCTTTTAGGGCATCATAATATTTAGCTTGATCCGGTGTCATTTTTCCAGTGTCCATTGCCATAATGGATCCCTTATAAATCTGTCTTTCTCGCTCCTCTTTTGCCAAATGTAGTTACAAGTCCTCCTTCTGTAATTGCATCATTTCCTTCTGTAGTTGCAAACTCATGGCTACTGAATATGTCCACTGCAAGACATCAACTTCATTAAAACATGAATAACTCATAAAACAAGCAAGGGAAGTGACCCTATGACTCAAACTGCAAAACTAAGATCATGGCAGACTAGACCCTTGTATGATATATGAATTTTTTAATAGTCAATCATAGGCATTCATATGCTCCGAAAACATTTCTCACTATCACGAATAACATTAGATTTATAAATTTCCAAATCAGATTAAAATATCACTAATCTAAAATAAATTATAATATCCACCAAATAAGATGAATCAAACATATAACAAGAAATTAAGAAATTCTTTGAACTCTTTCCTTTTTTTGATTTAGCAAACTTCTTTTTGGGGTTGTGTTTGAGGGTGTTGTTCTGAAAATACCAAATCTTCAATTTCAAATGGCCCATCATTTAACAAAGAACCTTCCATCTCCTATAACGAGAACACAAATTGTAAAGAATTGGATTTTTTTTTGCAAATTCCCAAATTTCTAGAAACCAAAACCCTAATCATTATATATTGAACACACCAAGAACAAACGATTTTGAAAGGAAGAAATAGAGATATAATAAATGAAATAATATAATCATTTCATTGTTTTTATAATATAATCAAGCTTTTCACATATACTGTTATTGATCATTTATTTCAAAGTTCTAGATCCAAAAGAGAGTTGAAGTCAATGTGCGAGATCTTGTAAAGTAGACTAAATTTTTTACAGCAAAATCACTAAAGTTGTAACTCTTAACTATTCTTGTATGTCTAACTCTTCACCTTCATTCAGAACTTAATTTGTTCCTAGTTTCTTACTCAAGCTAATTGACATGAGTGTTTGCTTTCTTATTCACTGCTATGTGTTTGTACAAAAAAATGTGAGGTTAAATGATAAGGCTATGATTGTGGATATACGTAAATAAGAAAAAAATAAATATGCTAGACATGAGAGATTGGTGACGCGGAAAACCCAAGAATGGGAAAAAACCGCGGGTGGGATTGTGTATCCAACCTAAAATGTAATTCACTAAATGTATAATCAAAATTACAAGAGATTCATCTAACATAAATGGACTAATACAAGTATCATAACTAATGCTTTTACATTTATTTGTAGGTCTCGGTTTTGGGTGTTGTATTCGTGTTCTGTGGTTTGTTGGTTTTCTTCCCTCATGAACTCGAGCTGTTGTAGAAGGCTGAATCTTGTTTCTGTGTTTGTGTGTTGTTCGTTATTCTCCTTTTCCTTCCTCCACCTTAGCTTTATCTCCTTGGTTGTTCCTTATTTTTCTCCAATTCCCCCTTCTTTTTCTCCATTTCAAATTGTGCCTATTGATAATGTGGATATGCATACCTGGTTTTTCTCCTATAAACTCGGCAATCATTGGACTGAGTCTTGATCTGAGATGCTTGCTACTTCTGATGATGTCGTCCATGATGTCAGCTTGACCTTCCCATCTCGACATGCTGTCTCGTTCATGTCGTGAACAGCTTCTATCATGTCTGAATTTCCATGTATAACAATAGCCCCAGATTTTTTTAATTAAATAATTTTAATTAATAAAATCCTCACTCATGTAATCGATCAGTCAGATAAGTACGTGTCGTTGTGATACATATTGGCGTGTGCAAGCTAGTGATTCAAATTCTCTTGATAAGTGTGTGAACAGCTTTATGATATACATGCATAGGCTGTTCACTTATCAAGAAAACCTTCCCAATGTTTATCTCTAACTTCTCATGTACCCTACATATACTTCTTCAATCTAGTCCTCCGTATCATTTTCTCTCAAAATCTCTCCAATAACTTAGACTTAAAATCTTCCCTTTGAAACCCTACAATGGAGAAAAAGAATACCAAAAGTTGTGGCTCTCGCAGCCCTGTCCCTATTGATGCTCAAGCTGAGACTACCGATTGGATCGTCACAGGATTGCTCAACTCCAAAGACATCCTTCAAAGTTTCATGAAACCGGAATTGTTCGAAGAGGCAAAGATGTTATTCCATTCCAATGTCGTCGCCATCATTCATGATCCTTCAATCTGTGTTGACTTCTACAAGGCTGGATGGGTATGCTTCTACAACAACCCTTTTGATGTTGGTCTTACTTCCCCTTTTCTAAGTTTGTGTCTGAGGTCTTAAAATCCTCAATGTTTCTCCTGGTCAATTGATGCCTTTTGCATGGAGAACTTTGGCTTTCCATGATGCTATTAATGTAAAACATCAATTAGGAATTAATGTTGAGGTTATGAAATAATGTTATTGTTTAAAAAAGTTCAGCATTTGTAGGATTGGTTTTAGTAATAGGAATACAGATGAACCCCTTGATATTGAACAACGACGCCGTCAATGATCGTAACTAGAAAAAAGACTACTTTTTTATTGAAAAGAAATTCCTTGGTGATGATGCTGTCTACCTGCTTGATCGTTAGAATAACTCAGGTTTTATTCAGTTCTCCTCATTTTTTCTTATATTCCTTTTGTCATTTTTTCATTGCATGTCACTGTAGGTTTGTAGATCCGTTTTGATAATGAGTATACGCCCTTGATGAACATTCCTTGATATGTCTGCATGAATCATTTTCATAATAATGTCATATTTAGTTACTGATCTGTAACTTAGTCCCTTGCATATCACATTGATCTTGGTAGGACTCTTTGTAATTGTGTTTGTTGTTTTGTTTATTTTAGACCTTGATTTTGAGCCCAATAAGAACCTTTCTTCAGCTAAGTTTATTGTTGTGAAAATTCGAGCCCTGGCTCCAGGTGAAAGAATTTGGCCTAATTGTCTTTGACGGCCCATTCGTAATGTAGGAGCTTTTGATGTGAACGACTTTGTCCTTAAAATGAAAAAGATCCTGGCTAGACATGATGAGGGCATCTCTGGTAAAGGTGTTATCAAGACCGCCGCAAGCCGTACAAGAAGTAAGCAACTGGCTGCACCTCTCGGGAAGTCTTCTCAGTCCGTCCATATTTTGTCATCGGAATTAGGAGACAGCACCAAGAGCATCAAGGGCGCAGAAATAAGCACTGGTCGCCTTTATGCAAAAGGTATACATTGACTCTTCTCTTTATTGATGTATTTCTTTTTTTCATTTTGTTTATCATGTTTTCTTTTGACTTGGATTGAACCCTTCTTCATTATTATAGAATTTAAGCCCCTGTTATTAAGCCCATGTTTTTTTCAAGTCATGATTTGTTTAAGAGAGCACGTGATGAGAAATCAACCAAAATTGAGTCCTCAAAAGCCCCTTGTTTTCAGTCCTGTCAGTAGTACCCCTGCCATGAAGAAAGTGCGAATTGAACCCTCAGCCATTAGGACAGATAAATTTACCCCCTTGGCCATTCAAAATTATGATGTTACAGCCGATCCTTCAATGTTTGTTCACATGTTAGGAGACATGTTTCTCCCTCAGTCCATGGAAGCTCTCTCTGCCAAACCTGTTGACTCTATCATGAGTGATGTGGCTGGTTATTCCTTCCATATAAGCATCGTTATAAATTTCCTTATATCACCTTCTTGTTACTTTTCTTACTTAGATTTTTCATTGATGTAGACTCTTCAGAGCATCATAGTGGCCCGTGAGGTACACAATCATGATATGAAAAGAATCAAGGAACTGGAAGATGAACACATGAAATGTGCCTCCAAGATTCAAGTTGCAGAAGAACTAGCTTTTAACAACCTCAAATCGATGAAAGATATTCAGAACGAGTTGGATGATTTTGCTTCTAAAGTCCAATCTCTGGAGAAGGACATGCGCGATGAAGCTGAGAAGGCTGTTCACTAAGAAATAATGAGGAGGAGGGTAGACACGATGCTGGAATACCACAGGGGTGAGTGGAAATCCTGGGACGTGCTCGAGACTGTGGAGATATACAACCAAGAGTTCCCTGATGATGCTTTCCCCTTAGATGAGTTTGATACTCACAACGACGATGTGGAGGTGAATTCTCCAAAAGATAATAGCCCTGACGAGAAGTGATTTAATATTGATATTCTATTTTTGCTATGAACTTGTTTTGCTTTCCCATTTCGTACTTTGGTTTTTGTCTTGCCACAATAGATCCTTGTTTCACCGTTAAGGCGGGGGATCATAGTTTTTTGTGACTTAGTTGCCTTCTTTGGCTTTAGTTTCTATCGTTGAATATCCGTTACTATATCCAACTTGTTGATCTTGAATCAAATTTGTACTTTATTGGTACTTCGAATTTCTGTTTGTACTCATCAAATGCATCATTTGATTTATTTTGCTAAGTCAAATGTAGTTGTCGCCATCACGAGATGTCATATATTTTGATAATGTTTTGTAGATATTGGAGTGTTAATCATTTACTTATTGAAATTATCTATACAACTCTTAGGAAAGAGTGTTGTTAGATTCATTCGTAAAATAAGATTTGTTTCTAGTTGTCATATGTGTTTTTCTAAGTGATTTTTGTTGTTTTTTACACGTAATTGTAGTCGTCAATGTACTTTGTATTACCTTGCCATCAAAATATGTTACTTCATCGTCATTTGTTTATTTCATTATCATACGTTGGTGCATGCACTCGTAGGGTGTTTAAAGGGCCTTATTCCCTCTTGAAACTCACCAAGTAGTTATATAAATTCGTAGAACGTAATGAATATATGTCAATATTATCATCATCGTAATTCATATCATTGTACTTTTTCATCAACTGCATTTGTTAAGTATATATTGCACTTGTGAAGTAGCAAAATTGTAATTGGGTGATCAGCCCTTTATGAGTTTTAACATACACTAACGTATGATAATATTGTAAGGACTTATAAAGTAAAATTATATAATTGAATTAAATGGACAAGCATAATCTTATGTATAATAGTGCAATTCACAATTTAAATTGATAACTTGAAAGCATAATTTCACTGCATAATAATGTAGCTCATGACAAGTCGAACATAGAATCAATCTTCCATAAATAAATCGTCATAAGCAAATAATGAAAAATAGCTAACAATGTCATGTCAAACATAAGTAATGACCGACAACTAACTATGTCCTAATGACTTATTAATCAACGACTTCTAAGAATAGAAACTTTAAAAGATGAGATATAAAACTTTACACGTGATAAAGTTTTAGATGCAAAGCATTCCAACTTCTCGATATTTGTATTCCCTCCATGCTCGACAATCGGTAAGCCCCACATCCAACGATGGAATCAGTGAAGTAAGGGCCTTCCCAAGTGTCAGCGAATTTCCATGCTGTTAGGTTCATAGTGTTTTGGAACGTTTTTCTCAGTACCATGTCACCAACACGGAAATTTCTTATATGGACGTGTTTGTTATAGGTATTAGCCGCCCTTTGTTGATAAGAAACTAACCGAATTTTTTCCATTTCTCGCAATTCATCCACAGTGTCTTTGTCATGTGACAACTCTGTGTTGTTCACGTCATTCGTCAAGAATCCATATCTTGCTATTGGTATCATGACTTCTGTTGGTAACATAGCTTCAGTGCCATAGACTAGACTGTATGGTGTCTGTCATGTTGATGTTTTAGGAGTTGTCCTGTCCGACCACAACACCCAAGATAGTTCTTCAGCCCACTTTCCTTTGCATGACGTCAATCATCTTTTAAGATTGTTTATTATGATTTTGTTGCTTAACGCAGCTTGTCCATTGGCTTGAGGGTATCTCGGTGTCGACTTGATCAGATTAATGTTCCAACTTTTGCAAAATGTCTCAGTCTTATCGTTTATGAACTACGACCCATTATCATAAACGATCTCGGATGGTACACCACAGTTGCAAAGAATGTTCCTTTTAATGAATAAAATTACCTCTTTTGATGTCACTTGCTTGAATGCCTCCGCTTCGAACCATTTTGAGAAATAATCAGTCATGGCCAACATGAATACTTTCTGACCGGATGCAGATGGCATTTTTCCCACGATTTTTATAAAAATTCCCCATTTCATGAAATGCCAAGATGGAACAGACATGTTAAGATGTTCCGAAGGTTGATGTATGACAGGTGCATGTCTTTGGAAGGCATCACATCTTTTTGCATAGTCTAGGGCATCCCGTCTTAGTGTCGACTAGTTGTAACCCAAGCGTAAAATTTTTAAAGAGAGACTTCTTCCATTAGTGTGGTTTCTATATTCTTCTTTGTGTGCATCCCTTAGTACCATATCTGCCTCATGTCTTTTTGGACATCTCTAGAGCAACCCCGTAGAGGATTTTTTGTATAATTCCCCATCTATGATCGTAAATCTTGAGGCTTTCATCCTGAGGATCCTTGCTTCATTGTTGTTTCTTGGCCTTATTCCAAACTGCAAATAGTCCTTGTATGTCTTAATCCAGTTGTCTGCATCTTCACTGATCCTGTCATCACATTAATCAAGAGCCATTAATTCTAATTCAAGAACCAGCCTTTCCATGGCGGGCTTCATGATGTGGAGCACCGGGATGTTGTTTAAGTCTAACCCCTTGGACTCAGCTCCTAAGACGACTAATGCATCAGCTTGTATGCTATTTTCCCTTGGAATCTGTTGTATGCTGAAGTTGTCAAAGTGATTTGTTTATCTTTTGGTGATGTCCTGGTATGCGACCATCTTAGGAACTTTGGCTTCATAAGATCCCTTGACGTGATTAACAATGAGCAGCGAATCACAGTTAACATCAATAGTCTTGATCTTCATGTATTTAGGAACTGTGAGTCCCATGATTAGTGCCTCATATTCAGCTTTGTTGTTTGTAGCTTTAAAGTCGCAGCATATTGATTGATGTATCATATCCCCCTGTGGCAATTTGAGGACAAGCCCCAATCATGTTCCATTCACATTCGATGCCCCGTCTGTGTACAATGTCCAAGTCCTTGTGTCTACTCTTGAGAGAGCTTGTTGAAATTCTTGCTCAGCATTCGTTATTTGGCTTGGACTGAAATCAACTACAAAGTCAGCTAAGGCTTGTGACTTTATTGTTGTCCTTGCGTCATACATGATGTCGTAAGTACTTAGACGTATTGCCCATTTTTCCATTCTTCCCATCAGATCAGGTTTACTCAAAACATTCCTCAAAGGGAAGTTCATCATGACATGTATTTTGTGTGATTCAAAATAATGTCTCAACTTAGTGGAAGTCATAGCTAATGCAAGTACTAACTTTTCAAGATATGTGTACCTTGTTTCCGCATCTACCAAGCTCTTGCTGATGTAGTATACAGGCGAATGAACACCTTCACTTTCTTTTACAAAAACACCACTTACCACATGATCTATTACAGATAAATAAACGTATATGTCCTCTCCTTGAATGGGCTTGGAAAGGAGTGGTGGTGTGGTTAGACAACTTTTCAAGTCATTAAAATCAGCTTCGTGTTTATCTCACCATAAGAATTCTTTGTTCTTTCTCAACACGTTGTAAAAAAGTTTGCATCTATCCGATGAACATGAAATGAACGTCTTTGATGTTTGATGGGCTTTTTAATTCAAAAATTGCTTTGATTTGTTCAGGACTTGCTTTGATTCCTCTCATTGTCACCATATGTCCGAGGAACTTTCCTGATGACACAGCGAAGTTGTATTTGGATGGGTTCAACTTCATGTTGTATGACCTCAGTATAGCAAACACTTCTTGAAGATCACGAACATGATTTTCTGCGTTAACAGAATCGACAACCATGTCGTCAATGTAGACTTCTATTGTCTGCCCTTTTTGGTCTTTGAACATTTTGTTGACAAACCTTTGAAATGTAGCTCCAGCATTTCTTAGTCCAAAAGGCATGGCTAAGTAGCAATATATCCCCCTGTCCATTATGAATGCAGTCTTCTCACAGTCAGATGGTTCCATGATGCATTACAGAACGTTAGCAACTCATGACCGGTCGTCGAGTATACCATGGTGTCAATATGAGGTTGCGGATAAGGGTCTTAAGGACAAGCCTTGTTTAAGTCCATGTAGTCCACACAAACTCTCCATTTCCCATTCTTTTTCTGCAATATGATGACGTTCACTAACCATTCAGGATAATCGACTTCTCTAATCATCCCAGCCTTCATGAACCTTTCCACCTCATCCTTTATTATCTTTTTTCTTCTTATTGCAAACTTCCTTCATTTTTGTTGAACGGGTGTGTAGCTGGGATCAACATTTAACTTGTGCGTGATGATAGTAGGATCTATTCTTGTTATGTCATCATGTTCCCATGTGAAAGCATCCAATCTCGTAGTTAGGAAATTCACCAAATTAGCTTAAATTGTTGGGAAAAGGTCTTTTCCTATTAACACCTTCTTATCTTCCGTCTTCAAGTCGACTTCGGCTAACCGTTCTGGTCCTGTAATCGTAGCTACATGCATCTCATTTCCATGGTGTTGAATGGTTAGCTTCATACATGTCATGTAGCACTCCCGTGCCATGTTTTGATCTCCTCGTATTTCTTGAGCTCCCCATGGTGTTTGGAATTTCAGCACTTGGTGATATGTTGATGGTACTGTCTTCAATTTATGAATCCAAGGCATTTCCATGATTATGTTGTAAGTCGAGTCGACATCTATTATACATAATTTTTCCAACAGGTTGACCCCTTCCGCGTATGTTGGCAATGTGATTTCCCCTAATGTGCGCTTTATTTCACCACTAAACCGCACTAGTGTCGTCAACTTTTTGATCATGTCACTTTCTGCTAATCCTATTTGTGTTAGATTGCTAAGCATCATGATGTTCGCGGCGCTTCCATTGTCTACCAATATTCTTTTGATTAAGCAGTTTCCCACAGGTAGTGAGATGACCAGTCCTTCTTGTTGTGGTTCACGTATGTTTCCCTTGTCCGATTCGTCAAACATTAAAGATGGAAGACTATCATTACCAACTCCCACTTATGTAACTCGTATGTCCGTTTCTCTAGATACTCTTTTGGCTTGTGAATATGTTGATCCACATATTTCTGATCCACCCGCAATGAAGTTAATCACTTTGTGATGTGGCAGATGTGGTGGTTGTCTCACTGGTGTCATGTTATCCCTTCTAGGTGACACATCCTTCCTGACATAATCTGCCTTGTTTGCATCATAAACTCTGTGAGATATGCTTTCTTGGTTAGAAATTTTAGTTCTTTTCGCAAAGCCACGCAGTCATAGGCCTTATGTTCGCAGTCTCCATGATAGTCGCACCATAGCTTAGAGTCTGGGTTTGCTTTAGGCTTGTTTCTCTTCATTAGCCATTTGATTATACCTCCCAACTTGGTGAAATCCTTCATTATGGCCGAAGGTGTTATCGCGAAGCCATAACTTTCATAAGTTGGTGGCAGGTTAGGATCCTTTCTCCAGTCATGGCGTTCCTCCCTTTTCCACTCATTAGATTCTCGTGTCGAGTTAACACAGACTTCATCCCTAACAGGGCTTGTATATAAATTGTATTCCCTAGATCTTCGTGTTGTAATCTTTCATGATGGTTTGTAATACTTCTCATCGTCCTCCATTCTTTCTTCTTCCAGTCTTACTTGTGACATAGCTTTGGCTTGCACGTCATCCATCGTTCTGCAAGGGTATTTTGTCAGCTCTTCATACAACAAGGATTCCTGTTCTAACTGTGGCGCCCTCCAAACCCGGGTCAGAAGTTTGGGGTCCACACACACACACCTTATTAATAACCTGCTTATAGCAATGATAAAGATAATAATAATATGCAGTGACCCTACTTACCAACTACCACGGACTGCAGCAGGTTAAAGTATGCACACAAGCCAAACACACCTACTTATATTACAAACGTTCAAATCCCAACTATTCCAAACTCAGAACTGAGTATTAAACATTATTACACACTTTTAGAAACTCAAATTATCCCAAAAGAAGCCTACTAGCTTAGCTCGATCAACCTGAACCCCTAGCTCTCACGCTGGACTGGGGATCCTTGGTACCAACCGGTTCCTTCTTAACTGGAAAAGAACATAAACAATATCGCACAAATGAGCTAACTAGCTCAGCAAGTCACAATGACAAAACTGAGAATAATGATCATCAGGTATATATGGTTATGATATCAAGTGAACAATGGATTATGATTTAGAATTGGATATTATATTTTCATTTTAAAAACCAAGGTTAGGTTGCTGATCAGTCACGCACTAACCCCGAGCAAAGCACACAGCACTGCTCTAACTACTGGATCCAAGGCACACATTGGCCTAACTTGACCATTATATGGTCTGACCATGAATCTGGTCCACAATTATATACAAACAATCCAATTCTAACATAATAACAAAATAAGCAATAATAAATAATAAACAGAATCATTAACAACATCGGACGTTCAATAATGAAATGGTTTCAATCTACATAAGGGTCAAAAGAGCATTTTCAAAGCTTGGATGCTAGGGAATGAAAGAATTGGATAACAATGAATCAATGTTTCACGGTTTCAAGGATTTGGTATTTCAAAGCATAAGATACAATGGTTTGAATGTGTAAGCAATCTGGTTCAGTGTTTTATATTTAGTTTGTATGTATTTGTGGAGTAGTATCGTATATTTGAGGTTCATATTTGGGTATACAACAATCGATGGTCTAAAAAGAATCAGGTTTACGGCTCAAGATCAATAACTGGAATCAGGTTTAGGATTCAGTGCTTCAAAGCACTTGCAATATAAAACATGACTATCAATTACTACAATATCTCGAGAAAGTTCAGAATACTTGCCTAGTACTAGCTTACTATAATGCACTCGCTTTCAATCACCACTGTCTTACTCCTCGACTACCTATTTTCCTTTTCTATGCCTTGCCTATTCTGCTCACATATCATAAGCATCTATTAATATTTAACTCATACGATTCTATTCGAAACATACTTCTATCTACCCCTCGTTTCACCCAAATCCGATTAACGAATTGAAAGTTATGCAATAAACAAGTAAACATCGAATATATAGACCGACAGTTAACCAACAAGTCACATATAACACATAACATGTCACATAATCAATGATATATCATTTATAAAGAAGTCTCGGGTCATAAACAGGCTTTCAGGTATTTAAAATGATTTTTAAAACATTTTTCGGAATTAAAACGGGTCGTTGGATCAATTTTGGAGTAATAAACAGGGTTCGGTTGGCCAATTCTGGCTTCGAAACAATTTTATAATAATTATCGAGCCTTGAAAACAATTTTAAATAATATTTTAAAGCTCGAAACTATTTTTCGGAATTTTTAAATTATTTTTAAATAATTAAATCTAATTAAATAATTAATTAAAATCAATTAATAATTAATTAAGTCAATTAATCAATTAATTTTTGAATTAATTGACCAATTAATTAATTAATTATTAACTAAAATTAATTAACTAATTAATTCAGATTAATTTTTAAATTAAAAATAATTTTCGGAATTAAAATAATTATTTTTGAAATTTTCAGAAATTAAAAACCAATTTTGGAAATGAATTTATAAAGAAATCTGATTTTTAAAAGTTTTTGAAACAGAAATCCCATTTCTGCAAAGCTGGGAAACCTTGGGGGACTAAACTGTAAAAACAGAAGTTAGAAATTAATTTTACAAAATTTTGGATTAAAACCGGGTCAAACCGGGTCAGAACTCCGGGTCACCAAGAACAGAAACGGGT
Organism: Apium graveolens; assembly: GCF_009905375.1. Lineage (NCBI taxonomy): Eukaryota > Viridiplantae > Streptophyta > Magnoliopsida > Apiales > Apiaceae > Apium > Apium graveolens. The sequence continues at coordinate 138,048,036 of NC_133656.1, forward strand.
TCTTCATGAACATAGATTCCGGTGACCGGAATACGGCTCCGGTGAGCCCTGATTCAAGCGAAAATAGGATGGTTTGACATGATTCAAGTGGGATTTTCGTTCTAAATCACTTCAGGAGTTCGAATCAAATAACAAATGGACCAAACAACATCTGGAAATGAAAATCCGGCCAAAAGCTTCAAGAACACCGGTGAAACATTCAAGAGATCGATTCGCACAAACCAGGAACCGTCCTTTGTATACTATATACGAATCGATTCCATATTCAACCAGGAACACATATCAACCATCAAATTCGACAGATAACCCCTAACAAAGATTCCCCTAAATTGAATTGAAAACATTCAAGATAATATAAACCCTCATTTTTAATTCCGAAAAGCAAACCCAAAATTATACACATTATTGAACTCCCAATCAAGCGTATAATATACCAAAATCTTCAGAATAAAAAGCTCTATCACATGCAAGCATCAAAACATACAAACAATAGCTCGAACAAAAATTCATAATTTTATTTTTAAGAAATTCGAATATAAGTAATTAAATCAGAAAATACCTTTGAAATCTGCAGTGAAACAGATGAAAGATTTGGATTCTAGATTTCAGTAGCTTCGTTTTGAGTATATGTACGCCAAAATCGGATATCGATAACGCCTCCGAATTTGTATTTGATTACGAAGAACAATTTATAATTATAGTATTTTCTCTGTAAAAACTCTGTAAATACTGTTTGCAAATAATTTCTGGTACGAAATAAAATACGGTAAAGGCTATTTATAATTACGGAAAATTAGTATCCCGTTGGATCATTCCAGATATAAAACAGTACGTTTATTTATAAAAACTGATCCAAACGGTATCGGTTTTCAGGATAATTATCCAGATCAGTACAATTTGTACTGCGGTCTTGGTCTCAGCGCCGGATTACATGTATTGCGAGGTGATAATTGGGATAGTTTAATAAAAAGCTCCCGTTTCTCGAAAATACGAGTTTTATTGATTTACCGAAACGAATATTGTATCGAAAATGTTGCGCCGGGACCCGCGCAGGACAAACCGTACGCCGGATCGAAAAAGTCAAAACATGGAAAATGCTCGGAATATTATAGTTAGGTTAGGAAGGAGTTCTCGGAAGAGTTTTGGGTTTCAAAAACGTAACAACGGATGACGTCGATTGGTTCGCGTTTTTATAAAATAGATTTTAAATACCCGAAAAAAGATTTTATAAATTTCATATGATTCTTATAAATTCATAAATCAACATAAAAATAATTAGGAAGATATGACAATTATCTATATTTTATTTTGGACATATAAAAATTAAAATACTCAATTAATAATATTTTTAAACATCCAAACACATTTAACACTTAACAAATAATTCACAGAATAGATATTGAACACATATAATAATTATTTATTAGCAAAAATAATTACACGATATATCCCGGATATTACATCATTCCCCTCTTAAAAGGATTCTGTCCTCAGAATCTCCTAAGAAAACAAACGAGGGTACTTTTCTCTCATATCACTTTCTAACTCCCAGGTTGACTCTTCAACCTTTGGGTTTCTCCATAATACTCTTACTAGCTTTACCACTTTATTTCTCAATACCTTCTCTCTTTCCTCTAGAATCTCTATCGGACTCTCTACATATGACAAATCTGCCTGAAGCTCTATTGGCTCATATTCTATTACATGTCTGGAGTCTGGATTATACTTCTTAAGCATTGATACGTGAAAAATATTGTGAATGTGCTCCATGTACGGAGGTAACGCCAACTCGTAAGCTACTTTGCCAACGCGCTTTAGGATCTCAAAAGGTCCGACATATCTTTGGCTCAGCTTTCCTTTCTTTCCAAACCTCGTAAGTCCCTTCCACGGTGATACTTTCAGTAATACCAAGCTTTCTTCTTTGAATTCCATGTCTTTCCTTGACTGGTCTGCATATTTCCTTTGACGATCTTGTGCTGCTATTAATCTTTTCTGGATAACTTCAACAACTTCTTTTGTCTGCTGCAGTTATTCAGGTCCAAGTATTTTGCGTTCTCCTACTTCATCCCAATATACTGGAGATCTACATTTACTTCCATAAAGGGCTTCATAGGGTGGCCTTGAATTTTTCTCTATTGAATCGTGTCAAGTAATCATGTAATGGCTCTCTATTTCGTTGGATGATTTTGTATAAGTCACTGGTGGTTTTTTTTCAAATACTTGGCTGCTAGCAAAACTGCATGTTGAACGCGTCTACCAAATCAGTAAACATCTTGATGCTTTCATGTGGGAGGTTCACAAACCATTGCAAAGATGGTCTGACAATGTAGAACCAAAACCTTTGCATATATAACCTCCTTCAAATCACGTATAATTGGTACTGTGAACATTCGTTGCTTATATTGTGCGATGTGTTCTAATGGATCACTAGTTCCATCATATGGTCTCATCTATGGCACCGTGAATCATTTTGGTATTTCTACCAAAGCAATGTTCTCATGGAAATGTGTTAGGAATATGTTGTGTACTTGAAGATAAGCCAAACAAAACACCTTAATAGATTTAATTTAGTGTATTTTGTAACACCCGATGGATGATCAATTATAGTCCCGACGGATGATTCAATATAGTCCTGACGGATGACTAATTGATATCCATCGGGTGAGTAGCTTATGTAACAATAAGTCATGTAGCACATTTCTGCAAACAACTTTGTATAGATTCTGTAGTAGCTTATGAATCATGTAGACTGCTAGTAGATGTGCAGAATAGGTTGATTAAATGTAAATATAAAATGTCTTGTAATTCTGCACAAATGAAATAGAGTCAAGTGACAAATGGCTACCCGACGGATGATCCACAAAGCTACCCGACGAATGATCAACAAGGCTACCCGACAGATAACAAGCATATACCCGACGAATGATCAATTCAAATATCTGTTGACAGTGACAACACAGTCACATGCATCGAGTGTTTGTAAAAGGAATGTGGCAGCCTGTTTAGCAGGAAAATGAGAACAAAAAAGCATTACCATTTCTATGCAAGTTATGAAGATTTTCAAAGATGCTGGAATAGAGTAGTAAAGCAGCATGGAGTTAGACTTGATAGGTTTTGTTTTATTATCTTGTCTTATTCTATCTAAACTTGGTGATATATAAACCAAGTGTAGCAAGTAGAACAACAACAATAATAGACTAAGAAAAAACACATTTTCAGAGAAACATTTGTAAGCTGTATCTTGTAGCATTTCTCTGCAAGTTTAGTTGTTCACTTGTACAGCAGTTGTGAGCGATTCAAGCTTCACAAGGTTCTCTTGATATATATATCTCTGGTGGATACATTCAAATCCACCAAAAAGTTTTAAAGACTTGTGTTTTTATTACCTGTGCTTTGATTTATATAATTCTTTCATTCCGCACTTAGCAAATCAAACACTTATATATTATTAAGTTAGAACCATTTTTCATAAATCTCAAGAAGTAGCCAAAATTACATTCAACCCCCTCTTCTGTAATTCTTGTTGTATTGTTAGGGAATAACAATTGGTATCAGAGCAAGCTCTTGAAGTACAAAGAGTTTAAAGATCACAACAAAACAGCAAGATGAACAAGAAGGATGTTGGAGTTAAGATCCCATTTCTGGACAAAGACAATTATCACCACTGGAAGGTGAAGATGCACCTACATCGTCTTTCTCAAGATAAGGCCTATGTGGATTGTATAGAGAGAGGTCCTCATGTGCCAATGAGAGCTGCAACTGGAAATGAACCATCTGTCGGATGACGTTGGTGGGTTCCCGTTTTTATAAAATAGGTTTTAAATACCCGGAAAAAGATTTTATAAATTTTATATGATTCTTTTAAATTCATAAATCAACATAAAAATAATTAGGAAGATATGACAATTATCTATATTTTATGTTGGACATATAAAAATTAAAATACTCAATTAATAATATTTTTAAACATCCAAACACATTTAACACTTAACAAATAATTCACAGAATAGGTACTGAACACATATAATAATTATTTATTAGCAAAAATAATTACACGATATATCCCGGATATTACATCCTTCCCCCCTTAAAAGGATTCTTCCCACAGAATCTCCTAAGAAAACAGACGAGGGTACTTTTCTCTTATATCACTTTCTAACTCCCAGGTTGACTCTTCAACCTTTGGGTTTCTCCATAATACTCTTACTAGCTTTACCACTTTATTTCTCAATACCTTCTCTCTTTCCTCTAGAATCTCTATCGGACTCTCTACATATGACAAATCTGCCTGAAGCTCTATTGGCTCATATTCTATTACATGTCTGGAGTCTGGATTATACTTCTTAAGCATTGATACGTGAAAAACATTGTGAATGTGCTCCATGTGCGGAGTTAACGCCAACTCGTGAGCTACTTTGCCAACGCGCTTTAGGATCTCAAAAGGTCCGACATATCTTTGGCTCAGCTTTCCTTTCTTTCCAAACCTCGTTAGTCCCTTCCACGGTGATACTTTCAGTAATACCAAGCTTCCTTCTTTGAATTCCATGTCTTTCCTTGACTGGTCTACATATTTCCTTTGACGATCCTATGCTGCTATTAATTTTTTCTGGATAACTTCAATAACTTCTTTTGTCTGCTGCACTAATTCAGGTGCAAGTATTTTGCGTTCTCCTACTTCGTCCCAATATACTGGAGATCTACATTTACGTCCATAAAGGGCTTCGTAGGGTGGCCTTGAATTTTTCTCTATTGAATCGTGTCAAGTAATTAGGTAATGGCTCTCTATTTCGTTGGACGATTTTGTATAAGTCACTGGCGGTTTTTTTCGAATACTTGGCTGCTAGCAAACTGCATGTTGAACGCGTCTACCAAATTAGTAAACATCTTGATGCTTTCATGTGGGAGGTTCACAAACCATTGCAAAGATGGTCTGACAATGTAGAACCAAAACATTTGCACATATAAGCCTCCTTCAAATCGCGTATAATTGGTACTGTGAACATTCGTTACTTATATTGTGCGATGTGTTCCAATGGATCACTAGTTCCATCATATGGTCTCATCTATGGCACCGTGAATCATTTTGGTATTTCTACCAAAGCAATGTTGTCATGGAAAGGTGTTAGGAATATGTTGTGTACTTGAAGATAAGCCAAACAAAACACCTTAGTAGATTTAATTTAGTGTATTTTGTAGCACCCGATGGATGATCAATTATAGTCCCGACGGATGATTCAATATAGTCCTGACGTATGATTAATTGATATCCATCGGGTGAGTAGCTTATGTAACAATAAGTCATGTAGCACATTTCTACAAACAACTTTGTATAGATTCTGTAGTAGCTTATGAATCATGTAGACTGCTAGTAGATGTGCAGAATAGGTTGATTAAATGTAAATATAAAATGCCTTGTAATTCTGCACAAATGATATAGAGTCAAGTGACAAATGGCTACCCGACGGATGATCCACAAAGCTACCCGACGAATGATCAACAAGGCTACACGACGGATAACAAGCATGTACCCGACGAATGATCAATTCAAATATCTGTTGACAGTGACAACACAGTCACATGCGTCGAGTGTTTGTAAAAGGAATGTGGCAGCCTGTTTAGCAGGAAAATGAGAACAAAAAAGCATTACCATTTCCATGCAAGTTACGAAGATTTTCAAAGATGCTGGAATAGAGTAGTGAAGCAGCATGGAGTTAGACTTGATAGGTTTTGTTTTATTATCTTGTTTTATTCTATGTAAACTTGGTGATATATAAACCAAGTGTAGCAAGTAGAACAACAACAACAATAGACTAAGAAAAAACACATTTTCAGAGAAACATTTGTAAGCTGTATCTTGTAGTATTTCTCTGCAAGTTTAGTTATTCACTTGTAAAGCAGCTGTGAGCGATTCAAGGTTCACAGGGTTCTCTTGATATATATATCTCTGGTGGATACATTCAAATCCACCAAAAAGTTTTAAAGACTTGTGTTTTTATTACATGTGCTTTGATTTATATAATTCTTTTATTCCGCACTTTGCAAATCAAACACTTATATATTATTAAGTTAGAACCATTTTTCATAAATCTCAAGAAGTAGCCAAAATTTCATTCAACCCCCTCTTCTGTAATTCTTGTTGTATTGTTAGGGAATAACAATTGGTATCAGAGCAAGCTCTTGAAGTACAAAGAGTTTAAAGATCACAACAAAATAGCAAGATGAACAAGAAGGATGTTGGAGTCAAGATCCCATTTCTGGACAAAGACAATTATCACCACTGGAAGGTGAAGATGCACCTACATCGTCTTTCTCAAGATGAGGCCTATGTGGATTGTATAGAGAGAGGTCCTCATGTGCCAATGAGAGTTGCAACTGGAAATGAACCTCCTGTTCCCAAGCCTAGGCATGAATGGTCAGATCCTGATATTGAGCAAGTCAGGAAAGACAAGAAGGCCATGAATATATTATTCACTGGAGTTGATGGTGATATGTTTGATAACATCATTAACTGCAAAACAACCAAGGAGGTTTGGGACACAATTCAGATTATCTGTGATGGTACTGAGCAAGTAAGGGAGAGTAAGATGCAGCTGCTAATTCATTAATATGAGCACTTTCATTGTGAAGATAGTGAGTCTCTCACTGACATTTTTAGTAGATTTTAAAAACTGCTAAATGTTCTGAAGTTGCATGGAAGATTATATCAAACAAAACACTCCAATCTCAAGTTCCTTAGATCTCTTTCGAAGGAGTGGAAACCAATGAAAGTCTCATTGAGAAACTCTCAAGATTACAAGGAGTTTACTTTGGAGAGACTGTATGGCATCCTGGAAACTTATGAGCTTGAAATAGAGCAAGATGAGAGGATGGAGAAAGGAAGGAAGAAAGGAGGGTCCATAGCACTAGTTGCTGAGTTGGAGAAAGAGAAAGAGGTGAAGGTAAAAGCTGTTGAGTCTACTACAAAGGTCTGTGAAAACAAGGGCAAAGGGCTGGTAGCTGAAAATGAAGATTCTTTGAGCCAAGATGACATGGATGATATTGATGAACATTTTGCATCATTTTCCAAAAGATTTTCCAAGATCAAGTTCAAGAAGAACTTTGGAGCAGCTAAGCCAAATAGAACATGGTGGATAAATCAAAATTCAAATGTTTCAAATGTGGCTTGGCCAGCCATTTTGCCAGTGAGTGTAGAAAGTCATATTCCAGCAAGAAGAAGTTTGAGCCTGTGGATTATAATCAGAAGTATTTTGAGTTGCTCAAACAAAAGGAAAGGGATTTTATTACATAAGAAAATGACTGGGCAGCAGATAGTCTGGATGAAGATGAAGATGTCAGCTATGTCAATCTAGCCCTGATAGCCAAGTCTGATGAAACAGAAACAAGTTCTTCAAGTAATCAAGTAATCACCACTAACCTAGCACATTTATCTAAGGCTGAGTGTAATGATGCAATTAATGACATGTCTACAGAATTATATCATTTGCGTGTTACACTTAAGTCTCTCACTAAGGAAAATGCTAAAATCAAAGAAAACAATCTGTTTTTAAGTGAGAGGAATAATGTGCTAGAGTCTCAGTTTATTGAATTTGAGAAATTGAAACTAGAATGTAAGATTGCTAAGGATGAATTAACTGAGTCCTTGAAGAAAGAAAAGTTTTTGAAGAAGCAACTTGAACGAGAACATGAGGTGATTAAAGCATGGAAATCATCCAGAGATGTTCATGCTCAAATCACTAAAGTTCAAGGTATTGAGTCCTTTTATGATGCAGCCTGGAAAAAGAGTAAGGAGAAGCTGGAATCTAATTTGGTTGAAGGATTGCTAACAGATGTAGACTCGATGGCTGATGAGAGTTATCCGTCGGATAATCAAAAGGATTATCCGTCGAGTGACACAAATCCTCATCCGTCGGCTGTGAAAAAACCTGTAAGAAAAGCCAAGCTTGCCAAGTTAAATGAAAAGTATGGATCAGTTTCCAAAAACTTTGTTTCAGGAGAATCAAGTCGAGTGAAGAAGGAGAAGAAAGTGAATGTTGGTCATCTGTCTATCAAGTAATTGAATGATAGATTAGAAAAGATTGAGCTTAAATCAGAAAACAAAAAGAAAAATAATAGAAATGGGAAAGTAGGGATTAACAAACATAACAACTACACACCTAATAAATATGCTCCCAGAAAAATTTGTGTTAAGTGTGGTAGTGTTAATCATTTGTCTGTTAATTGCAAACTTGCCATGCCTATTCCTATATTTGTACCATCTTCTTTTCCCAACATGAATGCCATGCCTTCTATGCCTATGAATGCTATGTCTACACAGAATATGTATGCACAATTTGCTAATATGCCATTTACACGTAATCCTTATTATGCTGCATTTAGTATGCCTCAAATGCCATTTAGCATGCCTTACTGGAATAACATGTTTGTAAATAGCATGCCTTTTCCTGTTAATCAAAATGTGCATGATAATTCTGTTTTAATGACTGGTTTCAAAGGTATGACTAAGGATGAATCTAATATCCCCAAGTCAAATGAGATCAAACCTAAGAAACAAGAGAAGAAAGCTAACAAGGAAGGACCCAATGAAACTTGGGTACCAAAATCAATTTGATTTGGTTTTGATGTGTGCAGGAAAACATGAAGGATCTATGGTACTTGGATAGTGGTTGTTCAAGATACATGACTGGAGATTCTTCCGTGCTCACAAAGTTTAAGGAGAGAGCTGGCACAAGTATTACTTTTGGAGATGACAGCAAGGGTTATACTATGGGATATGACTTGATTTCTAAAGACAATATCATCATTGAGGAGGTTGCCTTAGTGGATGGTCTCAAGCACAATTTGTTGAGTATCAGACAGCTTTGTGATAAAGGCAATTCAGTAACCTTCACTTCAGAAGCCTGTGTTGTGACTAATAAAAGGAGCAACAAAGTGGTTCTCACTGGAGTGAGAAAAGGAAATGTGTACCTAGATGACTTCAACTCATCAAATGCAGAATCTGTCACTTGCCTTCTCAGTAAAGCAAGTCAAGATGAAAGTTGGCTGTGACACAAGAAGCTGTCACATCTAAACTTTAAGACCATGAATGAGCTTGTCAAGAAAGAACTGGTTAGAGGTATTCCTCAAGTGGAGTTTTCTAAGGATGGACTGTGTGATGCCTGCCAAAAGGGAAAGCAGATTAAAGCATCTTTTAGAAAGAAGCTTGATTCAACAATTGAAGAACCTTTGTAATTGCTACATATGGATTTGTTTGGACCAGTCAATGTGTTGTCCATCTCAAGGAAAAGATTTTTCCTAGTAAATATAGATGATTTCTCAAAGTTCTCTTGGACATATTTCCTAAAGTCTAAAGATGAGGCTAGTGAAATCATCATCAATCACATAAGGCAAGTCAACAATCATCCTGATTTCAAAGTTAGAAGAATCAGGAGTGATAATGGAACTGAGTTCAAGAATTCTGTTATGAGAGTATTTTATGAAGAGAATGGGATTATGCATCCACAACAAAATGAAGTAGTGGAAAGAAAGAATAGATCACTTATTGAAGCTGCAAGGACAATGCTTGAAGAATCAAAGTTACCAACATACTTCTGGGCTGAAGCTGTAAATACTGCAGGCTACACTCAGAATATTTCTTTGGTTAATCAAGCAAAGTGTATGACACCCTACCAATTGTTCAAGAACAAGAAGCCAACTCTAAATTTTCTTCATGTCTTTGGCTGAAAATTTTATATCTTGAGAAATTAAACTGATCAAAATGGGAAGTATGATGCTAAAGAAGATGAAGGAATTTTTGTTGGATATGATGTGGGAAAAGCATATAGAGTCTACAATCTTAGAACCAACATTGTTATGGAATCAATACATGTTGTGTTTGATGATAAAAAGATTGAAGGACTGCAAGATGAAGATTCTCATGAAAGTCTCAAATTTGATAATGTAGAGATGGTTAGTGATGATAATGATGATTAAAGTGATCAGGAAATAATAACAAAGGATATTGTAGAAAAATCTACTACTAATGAAGCACAAAATTCAACATCTGTTGAGTTGCAAAATGCTTCATCCATCGGGAGACAATCTGCTTTATCCGTCGGGAGACAATCAGCTTCATCCGTCGGAACTCAAAATGCACCATCTGTCGGGTCAGCAAAAGAAGCTGAAAGTCAGAATAGATCACTTACAAAAACTTCCCCTTTCTCAAATCAAAGATCCATAAACTTAGGGGGAGTTTCTAATAATCAAAACTCAGTTACACATCAAGACAACTGAGGCCTCTTCATCTAGAGCTAATCTACCTCAATAAAGAAAATGGACAAAGGATCACCCCTTTGAGCTCATCATTGGTGATGTATCTCAAGAAGGAGAGCAACTCAAGGAGAATGTCTATATAGCAGCTTCCTATCTAAGGAAGAACCAAAGAAGGTAGAAGAAGCTTTGTTGGATCCTGATTGGATTTTAGTTATGCAGGAGGAGCTAAACCAATTTGAAAGGAATAAAGTATGGAAGTTGGTACCCAAGCCTAAAGGAAAGAATCCAATTGACACCAAATGGGTATTCAGAAACAAGATGGATGAAAATGGCATAGTGGTCAGGAATAAAGCTAGATTGGTTGCTAAGGGCTATTGTCAACAAGAAGGAATAGATTTTGATGAAACTTTTGCTCCTGTTGCAAGACTTGAAGCCATCAGAATTTTCTTAGCCTATGCATCCCATGCCAATTTCAAGGTCTATCAAATGGATGTCAAGAGTGCTTTTTTAAATGGAGATTTGGAGGAGGAAGTCTATGTCAGTCAGCCTCCAGGTTTTGAAGATCCAAATTTCCCAAATCATATCTACTATCTTTTGAAAGCACTCTATGGACTGAAGCAAGCACCTAGAGCCTGGTATGACACTTTATCAAAGTTCCTTTTGGAAAATCACTTTACAAGAGGTACTGTGGATAAAACTTTATTCTTTAGAAATGTTAATGGCTCTAGTATACTTGTTCAAATTTATGTAGATGATATTATATTTGGCTTTATAGATGAAAAACTTTTAAAAAAGTTTTCCAAATTGATGTAAAATAAGTATGAAATGAGCATGATGGGAGAACTAACTTACTTTCTTGGTTTACAAGTTAAGCAAGTTAGTGATGGAATATTCATTAGTCAAACTAAATACATTCATGATCTTTTAAAGAAGTTCGATCTAATGGATTGCACATCTGCAAAAACTCCCATGGCCACTGCAACTAAGCTTGAATTAAACACTACTGAAAAGTATGTGGATATTTCAAGTTATAGGGGCATGGTTGGTTCACTTCTGTACTTAACAGCTAGTAGGCCATATATAATGTTTGCTACTTGTCTTTGTGCTAGATTTCAGGCTGATCCTAGAGAATCTCACTTGGTAGCTATTAAGAGAATTTTTAGATATCTCAAGGGAACACCAAAACTTGGCATTTGGTACCCTAGAGATTCTGGTTTTGATCTAACTGGTTATTCAGATGCTGATTATGCAGGGTGTAAAATCGACAGAAAAAGTACAATAGGAACCTGTCAATTTCTAGGAAACAAGCTTGTGTCCTGGTTCAGTAAAAAGCAAAATTCAGTTTCTACTTCTACAGCTGAAGCTGAATATATTGCTGCTGGTAGTTGCTGTGCACAGATTTTGTGGATGAAAAACCAATTGTTGGACTATGGTCTACAAGTGGATAGGATTCCTATTTTCTGTGATAACACAAATGCAATTGCCATCACTGAAAATCCAGTACAACATTCAAGAACAAAGCACATAGACATCAATTACCACTTCATAAGAGAACATGTGATGAATGGTACTGTGGAACTGCATTTTGTTCCAAGTGAAAAGCATCTTGCAGATATATTTACCAAGCCACTTGATGAATCCACCTTTTCAAGATTGGTAAGTGAGTTAGGTATGCTTAATTATTCTTGAATCATTTCAGATATTTTGTAAGTTGTTATGCAACCAGAAATTTGATTAATTTTTCTGTTTTGGATGAAAGTTTGGCTAAATTAAAATTTACATCCCGACGGATGATCATTATCCATCGAGTTTGATCATCCGTCGGAATACTATTTGTCAATAAAATCAATTATTTTTCTAGAATTTTTTTTAACTCGACGGATAAATGATTTATCCTCATCCGTCGAATTGTCTCAATCCTAGCCGCTAATTCCCTGAACATTATCCATCGAGTATACTTACAGTTTGTAAGCATGACACGACGGATAAGTGACAGAATTTTTTACAGTTTATTTATTTTTAAACGGCTAGTTTGGGCAATTTTTATTGGTTATTTATATTACTTTATTATTTTTTACAGTTACTTTCTGAAACAGTATAAAAGCAAATTCACTTTTATTCATTTCTTTTATCATTCTCAAGATTCAATTGCTCTAATTTCTTTCTTCTCAAAAGCAAACTCTCTCTGCAAATTCCAAATATCTAACAATGGCACCTGTAGTGAAAATCATGTCTCAAACCGATTATATCTATGAGAAAAATAACTTCTCAGCTTTGGTGAACAAGGAGATTCAACAGTCTGGTGACTATCATAAAATGATGGATTTTGTGATGAACTGAAAACTCAACTATGCCATGCTGGAATCACCCACCATTTACTGTGAGGTTGTTGAAGAGATATGGACAACTGCAGTGTACAACTCGACAGACAAAACCATCACATTCACTCTGAAAGGTAAGCAGTTTTGCATAAATAGTGATATTGTTAAAGCATGCTTCAAGATTCCTGATAATACTGTAACTGCTCCACACATAGGCTATGCACTCACTACTTCTAAATTAAGTGAAATTAGGAGGTTGGGTCTTAGGAAAGAATGGAGTTACTTGTGTGATGTAGTCACTAAGGTGTTTTCTGGTAAAGTTAGTAACTTTGACTCTATAAACATTTCTATGCTTAACATGTTTTACATGCTAGTTACTGATAAGTACTTTAATTTCAGTGATTTGGTTTTGTTTGAGTTAGGCTTTAAGTTAGGAGAGGTCAATAAGAGAGGTAAAAGTGTCTATTATGCTAGATTCTTTATGATGTTTTCTAACCATCTTATTAAAGATATTGTGATTGAGAACCCAACCAACAAGTTAAATTGTTGGGTTCAAGAAATAAGGATAATTGCATATTTAAACAGAGCAAATCATCACAAGGAGGTTCCCTTATACTACTTTCCAGTAATGGAGGGACCTCAGGTAAGTGAGGTAATTTCTTCTGTCTCCACTCTTCCAACCTCACAAATTTCTTTGCTTTCTAGTGTAGCTATGGTAACTGTGTCAATGACCCAACAGTTGCCTACCCAAGCTACCAAACCAACAAAAGTTTCTAAATCCAAAACTAAGAAAGCCCCCTCTGATTTCTTCCAAAAGAAATCAGCTGTAAAATCCACCAAACCTAAAGAGGGGAGTGTGAAGGCGGGTAAGAAAGGTGAGGAACAGGGTGAAAATCAAAGAAGCGCTAAGGATAAGGATGTAGAGGTGAGTGTTTCCCAGCCTAGCCACACTGCAGTTTCTTAACAAACTGCAGTGCTTAATAAGGATATTAGCTCATTACTGGTTTCATCCTCCCAAAAGGATATTACCATTGAAACAAGCTCTCAGCCAAGAGCACAGGCCAAAAGGGTAAGGGACACAAGCCCACCCCAAACTTATACTAGAAAGAAGAAACCAAAAAGCCTTGGGGATGCACGGGGTTCACATACTGTGCAAACTGGTGCAAAAGACCCGATCACTGCACCTTCTCAAAGTCAGGTTGATATGGCTCCAATAAATGTGGAGTCATAGCCAAAATCTCTTATAATTGAAGCACCTGATACACCAAATTCTCCCACACACTCATTGGATGTTGATATGATTCATACATCTCAACCAAATTCTCCATCTTTAACTCTCTTGGAGAAGCCAAAAATCCATACAAATGAGCATCATCTTCTAGATGATTTGTTGGCTCACTTGCCATTTTTTCTGAGACTATTGAGACATCTGTGCCAACATTTTCATCAATCTGCACAGAGTCTACAATAGTCTCCACTCCAAACTCAATTATTTCTTCTATCCCGATGGATATCTATCATCTGTCGAGTAGTGATTGTTGAAAGGCATATGTCATAGCCTATTTGTTTATTCGAGGATTTAACTCAACTCAAAAAAGAATGTAACAAGTAAATAGTGGATCTACCGTCAAAGAGATCTCTCAAAGTAACATCTGTCAAAGGATTCAGAAACAATGTTCATCTACAGACTTGAGGAATTGCTTCACTGGATGAAGTTCAAGAAATTGATCAAGCCTCAGTGATATAAATCAAGATTGTGGATTTAATCAAGTGACAGAGATCTTGTCAGGGTATCAAATAATTACAGGGATTTAATCTGAAGAAAATCAAGTTATCAAAGTCAAGACATGAAGAAACGTCACGAAAGTTAGTCACTCAAGAACCAGATAGTACATCGAGTGTCAACATTGAAGTGGTGGAATTGATTCATAATTGACAGTAATTTTCAGAAGATTTTCAGAAGAATGGTTGCTGTTGAAGAGTAGTATTAATTCTCTATTAATTAATTAAGTCATATAGTTTAATTAATAAAATAAATTATATCTGCAAAGATTAATTTATTGATTAATTTAATTAATTGATTAATTAATTTTGAATTAAAATTATGAATTTTCAGAATTGATTTTGAATTTATATTCAATATTAATTCAGCATGACAATCAATTGAACTGGTATGACAATCTGGATTGTTATACTGAAAGTCATACTAGTTCAACAGATTGTCATACCGAAAGTTATACCAGCTATGGGATTGTCTTGCTAGTTCAGGAGATAGACATACTGATTGTCATGCTAGTTCAGGAGATAATCATACTGATTGTCATGCTAGTTCAGGAGATTGTCTCACCGAAAGTCATGCCAAGTCACAGATTGTCTTGCCAGTTCATTTCAGTTCTGTTGATTACTTTAAAAGACAAGTAGCAGACATTCAACAGACAATCAATCTTCAACAACACAAGAACAGAAGCAGCCGCCCAAAAACATTTCATATCTCTGCTGAATTCAAGATTATATATTTCTAGTTTTAAAGTTAAATCCAAACCACTAGAAATCATTCTCTTGTTCTTGTGTAACTATCTAGCGGATCAAAATCCCTAGAACTTAATCTCAAATTGCTTTTAGCATTTGATTCTTTTTATTGCCAAAATAGAAAAAGTTCATGTCGAATTTATTCTAGATTTGTGATAATTAATTTGAGATTAATCCCTTGTAATCGATACCGTTGTTGTAACACCTTTCAAGTTTATTAATATTTTTATTTAACTTGAATTTTGTTTCAATTTTTTATTCCGCACTAAATTCGATTAAACGGTATAGTTTGTATTCAACCCCCTTCTACAAACATATTGGGACCTAACAATTGGTATCAGAGCCTTCTGATTAACGAACAAATCAAGATCCTAGACTTTTATGATTTTTCAACTCCTTGAATTTTTATTTATTCAAAAATTCATAATGACTTCACAAAAAGTTGGAACCGTTAAAATTCCACTATTTGATAAAGAAAATTATATTATGTGGAAGAAGAAGATACTCTTGTTTTTACAAGTTGCAAATCCCAAATATCTGAACTTGTTAAAGAAGGGTCCAAAAATTGTGATGGTTATTGAACCGGAGGTGATAGAAGATGATGTTGTAATTACCAAAGCTAGAACCTATGCAAAAGAGCCTGAGGATTTTACTCCTGCTGAAAAGGAAGAAGCCTCCTTGGATGCCAGCCTTCAATTAATTTTAGTTGATTCCCTTGATTTCTTGATGAACAGACATGTGATGAACTGAAAAAATTCTAAACACATCTGGGAAACTATTGAGTAATTAATGAAGGTACAGAGGAAGTTAGGGAGAACAAGTTAGAGATCCTAACCTCTGAGTATGAACATTTTAAATCCAATCCAGGAGAAGGAATTACTGAAGTGTTCGAGAGGTACAATGCATTGATCAACAACCTGAACATAAATGGAAAATATTATTCAATCAGGGAGATCAACAAAAAGTTCCTTTTAACACTGCCAACTCATCTTGAACATAGAATCACTGCCATAAGAGAAGCTAGAGATCTGAGTGAGATTTCTTTGGATAAACTCTATGGTGTGTTAAAAACCTATAAGTTGGAGCAGATTCAACAGAAGGAAGTCTACGGGAAAGATAGAGTGGTCAGCACATATACTGCTCTAGTAGCTGAAGGTCAACAATAACAACAACAACAATCTCAATAGTCAGAGAGAATGGTATAGTATTCCAAGGCTGAGGAAAATATGTTAGTAGCAGAATATGATCCTCCTACTACAAATCAATCCAGTGATGATTTTTCTCCTTGGAAGAGCTGGAGCAATTGGAAGATGAGTCAATGGCCCAGATTGTCAAGAGATTCTCCAATGTCAGATTCAAGAGAAATCCCAAGTTCAAGTACAAGTCCAACTACAACAGATTCCAGAAAGATGGATCTTCATCCTCTAACACCAACAGTGGTAGATATAAAACCCGGATGGTTGATCGGAGCACCATTTGATGCTTTAACTGCAATGAGTTGGGACACTTTGCCACATAATGCAGGAAGCCAAAGCAAGTAAGGAAGAACTCTTATGATTCAAATCAGAAGAGTAACTCTGAAAGGGCTTATCTGGCAAAGGGAAGAAGCTGGGATGATACTGATAGTGAAGATGAAGAAGATGGGAATCTTGCTCTTATGTCTATTGATGGAAATACTTCATCGTCAAGAAAAGAGGTAAAATTTACTGATGCTGAATTAGTTTATCATCTAGGAGGTTCCTTAGATTGTGCTCGTCGTGATAATGAACTGTTAAGTCAGCAGATCAAAGACCTTGAGAAAGAGGTCAATGAATTAAGACTTGTGCACATTAATCAAGACAAATTAAAAGAACAAGTATCTTTTCTAGAGAATAGAGTTAACTGTTATAGATAACTCGAAACTATTCTCAAAGACAAGATCACCAGTCTTGAGACTAAGGTTAAAGCTTACTTTAATTGTTGTTCGAAGGCTAAAGAGTTCTACAGTAAGCAAGCTGTTAATCAAACATCTGGAATAGGTTTTGATTACAATGCTGCTATTGGAGAATTAGGCATAAACTCCCCTCCTCATGTATGTGCTAAAGGTAGGGAAGTACCACATGTGCTTAAGGGTGTTGATAAATCCCTCTATAAAGGATCAATTGCTGAACCATTTACTGAGACCTCCTTTAATATTCAAGAAGAAATACGTGCTGAAGATCGTGCTAACGAGAAGGGTGTTTCCAAGCCAAGTGTGTCGAAAGTTCCAGTTAAAGTTGTGAAACCAACTGAGACTAACTCAGACACACATGAGTTGGATAACAAAAATGTCATATCTACCATGAATAATTTGCCTGTTGTTAATCCCTCTCATGAAGTTTGTGGTGTTCCTAATTGTATGTCTTGTGCTTTTAATTTGATGTATGCTTATTTTAATGGTAAGCATGTTTCTAGTGATAAGACTACTCCTCGTCATCATGTGAATAATAGGAAGCATGATAGGTCTAAGACTGCTAGTCCTTCTAAGGCTAGAAAGGAGACATTTGTGCCTAAGCCTTAACAGAAATTTGTTAAGGTTGTTTAAAAGGTCAAATGTCCAGTCATTGAGAAAGTTGAGAACATTAAAGTTAAGAATGTTGTTTTTCCTGACAAAGGTCAATTCTACAAGTATGTCGGGCCCAACCAAGTTTGGGTTCCGAAGAAGGTTTAATCCATTTGTATTGCAGGGTATTAAATAGGTGGAACCGGCAGTGTGGATTCTTGACGGTGGATCGTCAAGACATATGACCGGAGATAGAGCCCTGCTATCAAATGTGGTTGAGAAAGCTGGCCCAGTGGTTACCTTTGGAGATAACAACAAAGGTTTCACTGAGGGATATGGCTGTTTGCAAGCTGGTAATGCTATCATTGAACTTGTAAATATTTTCTATATTTTTTCTATTTTTATATAAGTTTTTATTTGTATTTTATGTAACTGTAAATATTGTTTGAGGTAGTACAGTTGTTAGGAGTTAACAATTGTATGATATATGAAATTGAATGCTGATATCTTTTTGATAGATAATTAGTATTTAATTCATTGATATATTTTTTTAAAAAATTATATGCAACATAATTATTGGTATCTAAAGTACTTGACAAGTATCAGTCAATGATATATTATTAATATTTTGTTGCAGATAATTGTGAGCTTTTGACATGAATGAGAATTACTTAGACTTTACCCTAAGTGATCATTGCTTTAACAAAAACTCATTCATATTGAAAGACAAATATCTCTTTCTCTTCTTAATACTGCTAGGTCACCAGTCTGTGTCTTATCAAATCATTTATCTTTTTAGGCATAAAAACAGACTTGTGCACTCGAACAGTTTTAGGAGAAAATCAAACTTCTTTCAACATTAGTGATTTCTTATTTCATTTAAAATCTTTTGAAATCACTATTGTACATCATCTCTCTCAAAAGACTAAATGTATAATTTTCATTCATTATAGATCTTAAGTACATTTTATCTCTATATTGCCAAATGTTCTGTGATACAGGTTCAGTATCCAATGGCTTTCTTTCATTGACAGTCATAAGGTTGAAAACCCATAACTTCTATCCCAGACTGTAAAGACAAACACAGAAACAGAACCAACCAACACTCTGTTACCACTAAAATGAAGTATGAATGAGCGTGAGGGAGATAGTGCCTTAGTGCACCACATAAGGAAGGTTCTGAAGTCAACCCAGCAGCTCTGTCTCCTACAAAGATGAGTAGTATTTAAACCGAGACAACTGCTAGCCCCCATACATCTTCTCAAAAAGATGTAATGGCTGAAAAAGGCACAAAAACAGTTACTAGATTCATCCTCTCAACAGGGTGCGTCTATTAAAATTTTCCCATCGGCCAGGGTATCCGATGTAGTGTCACCACCTCAAACATAAACAATTCTTGATGCACAAGGAAAGGTTACACATACAAAGGAGGAGTTGACGAAAATAAGAGTTTCGACCATTTTAAGGTCAGATTCGATTGTTCAGGGTTCTTTAATGGACCAATTGCCTTTACAGGTGTTAGGAGAGGACACTGATCCAACAGCCATATCTCAGTGGTCAGTGTCTACCTCCCCAGGCTTAAATCCCCTGGATGCATCTGCGGATAGTGGATCTGACATAGGCGCAGATCGGCAACTTGTTGACAATGATTCAGATATTACCTGATGAGTCACAAGGAAATGTCTTCACAGACATTAGAAGGGAACTTTGATCCTTATGCTAAATTCGTTGGATCATTGTTTACCTTCCCAGAGTTCAAATCTGGAACCCTAAAAGGGAAACTAGCAACTTGTAGATTATGACTCAGATTCATCTGACGAGTTTAACAAGGATGGGGATTTGCGAACTCCCATTACACCACCTGTGACCTCCTTAAGGACGGCTAAGGTGATTTTCCTTGCAGGTACAACTGAATTTTGGAGCTATGAGAGGAGTGATACACTTGTGAGAATGAGTGTAAACACGAGTGGAGAGAAGAGTGAAACACATATGAGGTACACTAAACAGAATCACACACTCACAGTAAGGAAGAAAGAGAAACTACTTGTTATTTCTTTTCCAACCAAGTGAAATATGAGAACTCCTTCAGACAACGGTATACATTCCTTCTCTAAGGGGGAGATAAAAGCTTAAGTAATAGTTTGGAGGATTCCTCAACTAAGGGGGAGAAATAGCAGGGAGGAAAGAAAAAGAAAAAGGTAAAGCATATGTACACTACACCACACCATTGTTGTTTGTAACTACAGATCCTATTGTACGGGAGAGGTGGTAAACACAAGGTGATCTCCTTTAAGTAGTTGATTCTCATAGGGGGAGAAGCAAGAGAGATATGCGCTTCTCAACAGGAAATGTGGTTGTACAAAAGAAGATAAAACTACTTGAAGATATGTTCAGTCTAGAAGAACATCTATTTGGAATCTGGAAAATGTTAAATATTATCCAGAACTTTTCTGCTATTTACTTTGCATTTCTGTTTATATCTTTTTCTTATTTGTTAGTTGAGTTATCCTCTAGGTATTTGTTGTTATTGTCTAACAAACAAATAGGGGGAGATTGAAAGGCATATGTCATAGCCTATTTGTTTATTCGAGGATTTAACTCAACTCAAATAAGAATGTAACAAGTAAATAGTGGATCTACCGTCAAAGATATCTCTCAAAGTAACATCTGTCAAAGGATTCAGAAACAATGTTCATCTACAGACTTGAGGAATTGCTTCACTGGAAGAAGTTCAAGAAATTGATCAAGCCTCAGTGATAATCAAGATTGTGGATTTAATCAAGTGACATAGATCTTGTCAGGGTATCAAATAGTTACAGGGATTTAATCTGAAGAAAATCAAGTTATCAAAGTCAAGACATGAAGAAACGTCACGAAAGTAAGTCACTCATGAACCAGACAGTACATCGAGTGTCAACATTGAAGTGGTGGAATTGACTCATAATTGACAGTGATTTTCAGAAGATTTTCAGAAGAATGGTTGTTATTGAAGAGTAGTATTAATTCTCTATTAATTAATTAAGTCATATAGTTTAATTACGAATATAAATTATATCTGCAAAGATTAATTTATTGATTAATTGATTAATTAATTCTGGATTAATATTATGAATTTTCAGAATTGATTTTGAATTTATATTCAATATTAATTCAGCATGACAATCAATTGAACTGGTATGACAATCTGGATTGTCATACCGAAAGTCATACTAGTTCAACAGATTGTCATACAGAAAGTTCTACCAGCTATGGGATTATCTTGCTAGTTCAGGAGATAGTCATACCGATTGCCATGCTAGTTCAGGAGATAGTCATACTGATTGTCATGCTAGTTCAGGAGATTGTCTCACCGAAAGTCATGCCAAGTCACAGATTGTCTTGCCAGTTCATTTCAGTTCTTTTGATTAATTTAAAAGACAAGCAGCAAACATTCAACAGACAATCAATCTTCAACAACACAAGAACAGAAGCATCCGCCCAAAAACATTTCATCTCTCTACTGAATTCAAGATTATACATTTCTAGTTTTAAAGTTAAATCCAAACTACTAGAAATCATTATCTTGTTCTTGTGTAACTATCTAGCGGATCAAAATCCCTAGAACTTAATCTCAAATTGCTTTTAGCATTTGATTCTTTTTATTGCCAAAATAGAAAAAGTCCATGTCGAATTTATTCTAGATTTGTGATAATTAATTTTAGATTAATCCCTTGTAATCGATACCATTGTTGTAACACCTTTTAAGTTTAATAATATTTTTATTTAACTTGAATTTTGTTTCAATTTTTTATTCCACACTAAATTCGATTAAACGGTATAGTTTATATTCAACCCCCCCCCCTTTTACAAACATATTGGGACCTAACAATTGTATCCCGACGGATAAGCTTAACAGCAGTCATCCGTTGGATAGTCAAACTGCTAACCCGATGGATATTCCTCATTCGTCGGGTGTCTCTGCACAGCTTCAAATTTCATCTATTCTTACAAGTGCAGAAGACTTAGTAGTAGTGCAATCATTCCTATGACTGAGGGATTAAAGTGATTTGAGTGAGAGTCTGGGTTGCTCCAGGAAAAAGGAGAGGAAAAGAGTGATCCAATGTAGTCCATTTCTTCAGGACTAGCAAAAGTGAGTGAGAGGAGTCCCACCTTAGATGGTGATGGTGAGGGTGTGAGGGTGGGGAGCCAAGGTGAGACCTTGATGCAAGAAAAGAGAGATATTGAGAGAAATGCAGGTACAGGGGATATAAGGGTGGATGTCATTTCATGTGAATTAATAAATGTCCAGGATGTAAATAGGGAGGGATTATTTCAGCAAAGTCAAGCTGTTATAGATTATACCTCCTGGGATGCTGAGACATTTACTCACCCTGTTTCAGCATATCAACTTCTAGCTGGACAGGGCAATGACAATGAATAAATGATGCTCAATTTGGTGCACACCATACAGTCTATGCAAATAGCGAAGGATGCAATCACAACTTTGCCCTCTATAGCTGGTGATATTGATTATGAGACTAGTGGTTTAGAAGATTTCTTTGGTGGTGAGGATGCAGAAAGTGAAGAAGAGCTATTGGACATAGGGGGAGAAGTAGGCCCTAGTTCCAGATCAGGCATGCCATCATAGGCCTTCTCCAAGAAATATGATGAACACCATTTCAAGACCACACTCATCCAACTTATAAGTGAAACACACTCTGATCTTCAATCAACAACAAATGTCAGCACCAAGAAGCTTCTGCAAGCACATCTTGCTTCTCTCCAATTGCAACAAATCCAAGGATTTCAACATACTCAGGATGTCACCTCTCTCAAAGGTGAAATTGATCAAATGAAAAGGGACATTTCTGACAGGTTGGATTCCAAACTTCCAGAAGCTACAATGCTTCACATTAAGAGACAACTCAGGAAGAATTCTAATCTTGCACAAAGATAGATTCCTTGGATACCAGAATGACAGCAATGGAAGCCTCTCTAACAGCAATTCATCTACACCAAGCCCAGCAAAAAGACTTGCTTCAAAGGCTAGTGGCAGCACAAACCTCCTCTTCTACTCAACTTGCTGATAACAAAAAGGTGGAGAAAGAAACCTCTTCTAAAGGGGAGAAAGAAATCTCAATTGTCTTATTCATTCAAGGGGAATCAAAAAGTGAGGGGGAGCAAAACGTGCTCAATATTTAAATAAGTAAAGTAATTGTGCCAACAATTGTTTTCACAAAGCCACCTGCTAAAGATAGCATAGATCTAATCAAAGAAGCAGCAGCCAACTTGAGAGCAGCTGAGAAGAAGCAATTGAGTCCAATCAATTGGGAGAAAATTGATGAGAACATCCAGAAGATATTTGGTCCAACACAGAAGCCAGACAAAGTTTTCAATCATCACTCAAAAGTCATGAAAATCTCTGTGAATGATATAAGTATGAACTATTTGGAAAGGGGTCAAACTTCCTGTATCAAATCTCCAAAGAAAGATCTCATCATGAAGGCTAAATGGAACTATCTTAAGTTTTCAGATAAGAATCCTATGGATACAGTGTTTGAGATACCAAAGCCAGATGAAAAGAAACTGTTGTCAAGATCTATTGCATTCTATAAGGATCCAGCTGATTCAGCATTAAAAGAAGAATTGCCAAAAATTACAAAAATGGTAAGGAGATTTGTGTGGTGGTTGGACACCCACTGTTTGTGGAAGCTAAGAAGGAAGAGAAAGAAAGAATCAGGCTAGAAAAGAAGCAAGCTGCTTTGGATGCTAAAAAGCAAAATAAAGAACAAGCCGCTATCTTGGACAAGCTTCAAGCTGTAAAAACCACAACAGAGCTTCATGTACAACCAACTGTAATTACTGAACCTAAGGATCTGAAAATGCAAGAAGAATCACAACAAAAAAGAAGATTTAGATACAAACTTCATTCCAAGAGGAAAGTGAACTTTAATGATGAGGAATTGGAAGACCAATTTCCCAAAAAGTCTACAACTATAACTCAGACATCAAAACCTTCTGTGGTATTTGAAGAATTCAAAGTGGTGGATCCAATAAAGAATATTCATGGTGAGCCAATTATTCCTAAGGATGAGCCAGTAGACTGGGATAGTTTGCTAAATCCTGAGCTAAATTTACCCATCTTCAAGACAAATAAGACAAAGATTGGAGCTAGCAAGAAAGTGAAGCCTGTATCTCTCAGATCCAAAGCTCTAACCAAATCCCAACCCATAGTAAACAAGGGAGACATGTTGTACATCTGTGACATCAAGGAGTTTTCTGACATCAACCTTTACTTAGATAAACTGGAAAAGTTAGAGGAATTGATGCTTACAGACGTCTTTTTGAAAGACTGGTATTCAAATATAAGGGAGGAAGAGAGTTCACATGGCCACTTCACAGGATTCTTCTAGAAAGCCAATCTGTGCTAATAAAGGTCTACTCATCATTCAAAAAGAACTTTATCAAGTTCTTTTTGAATGATGAGTAGACTAAGTTAAATCTAGTTCACATTTTGGTAATTCTACCAAAGCAATGTTGAGTACTTGATGATAAGCCAAACATCTGTCTTTCTACCAAAATGTGAATATACTCATCCATCGGATGTGAATATATGTAATGTTAAGTTCTTTCTACCAAAGAACTTTATCAAGTTCTTTTTGAATATAAAGGTCTACTTCATTGATTTTGATCCAGACTTCCGTCGGATACTCTTTTGGCTTGTGAATATGTTGATCCACATATTTCTGATGCACCCGCAATGAAGTTAATCACTTTGTGATGTGCCGGAGGTGGTGGTTGTCTCACTGGTGTCACGTTATCCCTTCTAGGTGACACATCCTTCCTGACATAAGCCACCTTCTTTGCGTCATAAACTCTGTGAGATATCCTTTCTTGGTTAGAAATTTTTGTTCTTTTCGCAAAGCCAAGCAGTCATAGGCCTTATGTCCGCAGTCTCCATGATAGTCGCACCATAGCTTGGAGTCTGGGTTTGCTTCTGGCTTGTTGCTCTTCACTGGCCATTTGACTATACCTCCCAACTTTGTGAACTCCTTCATCATGGCCGAAGGTGTTATGGCGAATCCATAACTGTCATAAGTTGGTGGCAGGTTAGGATCATTCCTCCAGTCGTGGCGTTACTCCCTTTTCCACTCATTAGATTCTCATGTCGAGTTAACATAGACTTCATCCCTGACAGGTCATGTATACGGCTTGTATTCCCTAGATCTTGGTGTTGTAATCTTTCATGATGGTTTGTAATACTTTTCATCATCCTCCATTCTGTCTTCTTCCAGTCTTACTTGTGCCATAGCTTTGGCTTGCACGTCATCCATCGTTCTGCAAGGGTATTTTGTCAGCTCTTCATACAACGAGGATTCCTGTTCTAACCTCCTTCTGAATGCTTCAATACCCATAGGGACATCACAGTTGGTGATGGTCACTTTTTCTCTGTTGAATTATGTCAAGTAATCACGCAATGGCTCTCTATTTTGTTGGACAATTTTGTATAAGTCACTGGTAGTTTTTTTCGAATACTTGGTTGCTAGCAAACTGCATGTTGAACACGTCTACCAAATCAACAAATGTCTTGATGCTTCCATGTGGGAGGTTCACAAACCATTGCAAAGTTGGTCCTGACAATGTAGAACCAAAACCTTTGCACATACAAGCCTCCTTCAAATCGCGTATAATTGGTACTGTGAATATTCATTGCTTATATTATGCGATGTGTTCCAATGGATCACTAGTTCCATCATATGGTCTTATCTATAGCACCGTGAATCATTTTGGTATTTCTACCAAAGCAATATTGTCATGGAAAGGTGTTAGGAATATGTTGTGTACTTGATGATAAGCCAAACAATACACCTTAGTAGATTTAACTCAGTATATTTTATAGCACCCGACGGATGATCATTTATAGTCCCGATGGATGATTCAATATAGTCCCGACGGATGACTAATTGATATCCATCGGGTGAGTAACTTATGTAACAATAAGTCATGTAGCACATTTCTGCAAATAACTTTGTATAGATTCTGTAGTAGCTTATGAATCATGTAGACTGCTAGTAGATGTGCAGAATAGGTTGATTAAATGTAAATATAAAATGTCTTATAATTCTGCACAAATGAAATAGAGTCAAGTGACAAATGGCTACCCGACGGATGATCAACAAAGCTACCCGACGGATGATCAACAAGGCTACCCGATTGATAACAAGCATGTACCCGACGGATGATCAATTCAAATATTTGTTGACAATGACAATACAGTCACATGCGTCGAGTATTTGCAAAAGGAATGTGGCAGCCTGTATAGCAAGAAAATGAGAACAAAGAAGCATTACCATTTTCATGCAAGTTATGAAGATTTTCGAAGATGCTGAAATAGAGTAGTGAAGCAGCATGGAGTTAGACTTAATAGGTTTTTTTTATTATCTTGTCTTATTCTATGTAAACTTGGTGATATATAGACCAAGTGTAGCAAGTAGAACAACAACAATAATAGACTAAGCAAAAATACATTTTCAGAGAAACATTTGTAAGTTGTATCATGTAGCATTTCTCTGCAAGTTTAGTTGTTCACTTGTAAAGCAGCTGTGAGCTATTCAAGCTTCACAGGGTTCTCTTGATATATATATATATATATATTTGGTGGATACATTCAAATCCACCAGAAAGTTTTAAGGACTTGTGTTTTTATTACTTGTGCTTTGATTTATATAATTATTTTATTCCGCACTTTGCAAATCAAACACTTATATATTATTAAGTTAGAACCATTTTTCATAAATCTCAAAAAGTAGCCAGAATTACATTCAACCCCCCCCCCTTCTGTAATTCTTTTTCTATTGTTAGGGAATAGCAAAAAGGCGAATCAACATAGCTCGTAGGGGTCGCCTTCTCTAATGGTTTTGGAACACCAGGAACTCTTTCGATCAAATCTCTCACTTCTTGTAATTCTCTTTTGAATTCCTCTGCGATTTGATTCCGGGATCTTGTACTTCTATGACATGAACTTCTTCTGTCAATATCTCCCTGTCGATCATCACGATAATCATACTGTTGTTCATCACGTTGCTTTTCCATGTCGTCGTCGTTGTTTGGCACATCCTCCATATCTTCTATCTTAATAATGTCATTTTCCCCGTTTGTTGGCCCTTCAGGTTGGTCGTATTCCCCTGTGTCATCCATGTCCAAACGTCTGATTACACTTGGGATTGTCTTCTTCATCACAGTCTTAGTCCTTGATTTGGCCGTAGTCAGCTCCTTCTTCAATGTTTCATTTTCAGAACGTATCTTCTCCATTTCATCATGTAGTAGTATCAACGTTGTTGACATTTCTTTGTTGTTTTCAGCCATGGATTCTTGATTTGTGACTCGTTCCTCCAGGTTTCTACCCGCCATCGTAACATAACAATCAAATCCTTAGCAAGTGTCCCACAGACGGCGCCAATTGTTTGTACCAAAAAATGCGAGGTTAAGTGCTAAGGCTATGATTATGGATATACGTAAACAAGAACAAAATAAATATGCTAGACACCAGAGATTGGTGACACGGAAAACCCAAGAATGGGATAAAACCGCGGGTGGGATTATGTATCCAACCTAAAATGTAATTCACTAAATGTATAATCAAAATTACAAGAGATTCATCTAACGTAAATGGACTAATACAAGTATCATGACTATTGCTTTTATATTTATTTGTAGGTCTCGGTTTTGGGTGTTGTGTTCATGTTCTTGATCTCAGACGCTTGATACTTCTGATGATGTCGTCCAGAACGTCAGCTCGACTTTCCCGTCTCGACATGCTGTCTCATCCATGCCGTGAACACCTTCTGTCATGTCTGAATTTCCATGTATAACACTATATGGCCTCCCAATAACAGTCCGGAATAGTCAGCCATACTTGGTTATCAACAACAATCTTGAATAAGGATGACCACTGAAAATTGACATGATGCCTATTCGAATTTGAATTCTAATTTTCTCAAGAATCTTGAATTTGAAATTTACATGATACCTATTTTATCAACAAATGGTCTTTTTGTATCACCAATTGAGATGTCTTTCTTCATGTCAAGTTGGTGTAGAAAAGGTTTGCCCGAACAAAATGATATGTTAATCACGTACATGCATGAATGGATTGAAATGAAGACATTTAGACATAGATTGGAAATAAATAAAGAGAACAGGAATAACTGCCAGAATGAAGTTGTTGTACATCACACGCAATAAAAAACATATATACATATATAGCATTTAGCCACCATAAAGGATTAAAAACATAACTGCCTATTCATGCTCTAATAAATTTTTTAATTCTATTGACATTTGGCCAATATTTATAGTAGTAAAAATTAAAAAAAAATGGCTAAAATTTTGATAAATTAACAAAATATTGGTCAAGATTTAAAATTGACAAGTTAATGGATAAATTTATATTCCGTTTTTTAAATAGGTGGCGTTTATCAAGTGTCGTTAACCGAGTGTCGTTAATTAAATAAAAATATATTAATTTAAAGTTTAATGACTAAGTTTTACCCCACTTTTAAAATTATTGACCGGCCAAAAAAATTATTTTACTATAATCGATGTACTTAATATGAATTGAAAAAAATAAAAATATGAATAATCTATTATATATATAATAGAGCAAGTGGGGGGGGGGGTTGAGTGAGACAATTTAATCAAAGTAAAATAACTGTTATACCTTCCAAGCATTATAATTACACTAAACTCCTATCCTATTTATGAAACTCCCATTCTATCTATTTCATATCTAATACTCATTAATAGTCAAAGTTTTAAATAATTATATATATAAACATACACTTACACATATATTTATATATATATGTCATTTTAAGTAATATGTATCATTTAAAAAGTAATAAAATACAACTAAAAACCAGATATTTTGAAATAATTATAAATATAATATACTTTTATTATATCAAATTTTTAAATGACATGACACAATTTCATATCAAATTAATTGTGGTTTAAATGACTGATGAAAAGAAATCATCACTACCTAATTTAAAATACACTTACAAAATTATTTCGAGTAATGTTTTTTAAAATTATTTAATATGTAATATGTTAATTCATGAAAATTATGAAGTATCAAATACTTGCTTAAAAAATACACAATATAATTATTACATCTTATTTTACGGGAAATTTATACCAATATAATACAAAGAACATGCCATGTAGTATCAAATATTTAGTGGCAATTTGACAATAATATAATCGCATTTACACCATGGACGTATCTTAAACGAAATTCATATCTACAGAGCACAAGGAATTAATACAACACAAATAACATGTTATGTAATATTAAATCTTTTCCGGTAAGTCGACAATAATATAACCACGCTGGGAATTTTCTATGAATATAATACAAAAATAAGTTTGTAATGATAAAACATCTATCACTAACTTGAATTTTAAATACCTTAAATAAAAATTGAAATTAATAAAAAAAATTATGTAATATTTTAGAGTATGCCCGTGCCTCGCACGGGCTATAGAGCTAGTTCAAATTCTAAAAGAATACTTGCTAAAAGGGAAAATAAGAAAGTATTTTTTATTTTTCTTAATTTTCTTCTCCTATCAATATTTAAAAAGTGGGGTAAAGGTAAGCCATCAAACTATAATTTAATATATTTTGACGCTTGACAGACTCCAGTATTTTAAAAAGTGGGAGTAAAATATGTTCACCAGTTTGTTGTTTTTAAATATGGGCCAACATCTATTATATGTATAATACAACAACATGGGGGTTTGATGAGCAATTTAATTCATATAACGATTATGTCCCTATTTAATATCTATATAATATTTATTTCATATTTATTCTCACAATTCATATTTTTTAGTTGACTATCAATGTATGTATAATACTTATTGCTCGTAATTAATATATATTAATTGATGCATCATTAGTATCTATATAATATTTATTTGACCTCATCATTCATTTATTAAAAATTATTAATTGTTGTATAATTAATATTTACATACATGCATACATTAATACATACGTCAATACATACATATATGTACATACATGCATACATACATACACATACACACACACATATACATGCATACATACATAGATATATACTCATATACTATTATTTGTCATCAATTTAGCACCGTCCTCACATATACATACATATATACATACACACATATATACATGTATACACACATATATACACACACATACATATACATAGATATATACTCATATATTCTTATTTGTCAACAATTTAACATCGTACTCTAACACAATGAAATGACCAAATATTTTATTAAATTATATGAAATAAAAAATAAAATAAACTATTTATATACATATGTACGATTTATAGTGACAACCTATGTCAAATCCCGAGCCTTTTCAGAAAATCAGGTCAAGTCCCGATTCCGAGTCCGAAATAAGTCGAAGCCTACTGTCCCTAATGCAGCCAACTTGGGTAAACAATAAGCCCACCATAGGCCCCCAAAAGATCATGATTTGTCTTATAAACTAAATAGATGTCCCAAATCTCCTCGATGTGGAACTAGGGTGTTACATTTATACTTCATTATTAATAATTATGTGATATATATAATATACTCCCAACTGTCCCATAGGTTGTTAACACCGTTAGGGGAGTTTGTTGAGCAAATTAATTCATCTGACAATTATACCCCTACATTAATATCTATATAATATTTAATTCACCTCGTCATTATTCATTTATTTAAAATTATCAATTGTCTTATAATTAATATGTGCATACATATATACATATAATAAATATATATATATATAAATAAACTAACATAGACAAACACATATATATACACGTATATTCTTATTTGTCATCAATCTAAGCTCGTCATGAAATGGAGAAATATTATATTAAATTCAACGAAATAAAAAATAAAATAAACTATTTATACATATATGTACGTGTTAGGTAATGAATCACACATAGGGAGTGAATGTGTTTTTCTGATTTTAGGTTTTTCTTGAAAGATAATGGTTGAAATAAGTAAATTAAATCTTGTATAGAAAGGTGTTCATGCAGAAATTAAACTTGCATAAAACAAAGAACACAGATCTTCAAAACTCACTTAATTTTTGTATTAAAAATTAAGATGCTTTGCTACAAAATTTCTAAGCTCTTTGAAGTTAAAGAGCTCAGCTTATTCTCGAGAGTGTTACAAGAATTTTTTATCTAAATTGTTACCACTAACTAGAGGACCAGTGTTAACTTTATAGCTTAGTTAACTGTTGGTTTACATAGTAAATAATAAACATGCTATTAGGTTTTCTAAACTGTCACTTGTCATTTCTATTTATAGAAAAACAAATCTTCCATTTCTGGCTTAGCATATCTTTAGCATCCCGTGAATTACTTTAATCTTCCTCTGTCAGTTAATCTTTGCCATTGATCTTGTACACTCTTCAAGCTGCTTTTTGTAGACTTGTCAATCCAGCTGTTGGATTGTTTTTTGATTATTTATCTTTAATATTAAACTGATCTGCAATTCTGTACTTTGAGACTATACTTCGAGATCTCCAGTTTGATTCATTTGAACACTTGATATCTCGATAAGTATAAAGGCTTATCGAGATCTCTAGTTCTCCATAATAAGTTTGGCTTGTAGAGGTCTTCAGCTCATCGAGATCTCTAGTCTTCATAACTTCACTTGACTTGTAGATATCTCTGAGTTCTCGAATGGATATAGACTTGTCGATAACTCAGAGTTCTCTTGTGAAGGAAATACTTGTTGATATCTTTTTGAGTTCTCGAGTAGCTTTCCTGACTTCTCTACTCCCGGTGGATATTGCTTATCCGTTGAGTAGATATTGCTCATCCGTCGAGTAGATGTATAGCTTATCCGTCAAGTAGATATTGCTCATCCGTCGAGTAGATGTTATTCATCCATCGAGTGGATATATAGCTCATCCGTCGAGTAGATATTGTTTATCCGTCGATACTCTCTGGAGTTTGAATGACTTCTCGATAAGTCATTCTGGAGTTCTCGAATGACTTCTCTATAACATTAAATTTGTGACTTGTAGAGATCTTGACTTAGAACATTTTTCTCCAAATAGATTTATTCAACTCCAAGCTTCTTCAAAATTCTTCTGAGGCATGATCTTCTTGATCTTCTTCCATATAGAATCCTTAGGCTTGATACTGTTTTAGGAAAAAGACTTCAATCTGCTCATTTGCATTCTTATAGACTTTAAGTGTTACAAGTATAGAATATAAATTTAGATAACAATACAACTTATTTAGGGTTGACAAGTTGTCTTAGTCTTATTAAAGTACAGGCATGTCTTTTACAACAATCTCCCCCAATTTGTGAGAAGATTGCTTCACACAAATTCATGCTTGACTAACCCCAAGTTTAAAAGTAATGGAAGATAAGATTAAAATATAAAGCTTGATAAAATTACAACTTGTATAACATAAGATTCACCAAGTCCCAGGGTTACAGGAATCAGGTAAAAACGGTTTTTACATTTGCTTCCTCTCTAAGTTTATCCTTCAAGTGATCAAGAATTTCAGATTCTTCTATGATGAGTGTTCCACTTAGAGCTTCCACAAGTTTTTGCCTTGCTGCCTTAAAGTACCCTTGGTCCAGATACTCTAACCTGAATCTTGAGAATTCACCAACTTTAATGTTTAGAAATCTACCATCTTTAGAAATTTTGCTCAATCCTTTTGCTTTCAACTCTTCTGATCTTTTTATAACCATATCTATTTCTTCATCATGTTTCCTTCTCCTTTCTTCACCTTCATCCTTATCTCCTTTCTTCAGCTTCAGCCTTATCTCTTTTCTTTGTTTCCTCCCTTTCAATCCACCATTAGGCCAAAGATGATCTCCAAGTTCTTGTAACAGTGTCCTTCCCTTTTAACAAGCTTAGCACTCTCTTAATTTCTGCAGGAGTCAAAGAATCCATTAAATCTTTGTTTAAAAGAGTGAATGTACTATCCTTAAAATAGACTCTAACTTCTCTTAGTGATACAACCCAGACTTTGAAAATTTCCTCAGCTGAATTTTGGAAATGATCTTCATCTGTAATGCACCAATTTATAGGTAGAAAGTCAGATTCTTTGATGCAATTACAGATGGCCCTTTCAGTGACTCCCACTTCCTTTACATGCTTGACTTTTTTAGGCTTTCTTCCCACATATTTGAGATTGAATTTTAGTGAAGGTTTGGCTAAAGGTAGGGTTGTTATTTTCTTGAAGTTTGTGAGGCTTAAGGTGATTGGAATTTTTAGGAAGGAGTTGGCAGTTTGTCTATAAAGAAATTTTGGCTTAGGTGTTTGGGAAGATTTGATGTTAGAGATAGTTGATGTTGTGTGTTGAGCTGAGTTTTGAGGTGGTTGAGTTTGGATATTTAGGGTTGTTTGAGTTTTTGAGTCATCATGAGATTTTCTGCTCTTCCTTTCCCCTTTTCTCCTCGTGTCTTCATCTTTCTTGTCATCCTCCTTCTTCTCTCCACCCCTGCTTCTAGATGGCTTAGTAGACTTACTTGAATTTAAGCCAGAAGAATTTTGATCATCTTTCTTCCGCTCATCATCGTCCAAATCATCTTTGTTGATTTTTATTTTAGGAAAGTTTGCTTCTGCATTATCCAGATATCTTGTCAACAGTTTTATCATCTCCTCATCTTCAACAGTCTTGTTTTTTTTTACTTTCAGCTCAGTTTCAAGAGTCATGATGAGCCTTTTGTTTGCCATGACACACTGTTTAGGAACTTGAAAATGTTTGAAATGTTTGGTAGTAGAACAAATGTATGCCACTCCCTTTCTAGGCTGTAGATAAGCTTCTGGGAAAGCAGCCACTTGTGCATTCTTCAATTCTGTTAGCAAGAGAGTATCTTCTTGAATCACAATTTTGACTTTGCTTATCAAAACATCTAATTCAGATGCCCTCCTAGAGATAAGATAGTTACGGGACACCTGCATACATCTGCCTACCCCTGAGTCATTGATGTTGACCACTATTCTTCTTTCCTTGAAATTGTCTTTAGTTACCAAGATCACTCTTATTGAGTTTATTATCCTGTCCAATGCTTTCTAGTAGGTGAAGAAATTTATATTGAAAGAAACTCTGGGTGCCTTAAGCAGTTTATCAAATACTATGCTTTGACTGGGACCCTTAGCTGCTTTAAAAAGTCTCACTATTCCAATATCAATTTTTCGATTTAAACTCTCTTCAGCACTTTGGACTTGTTGAGATGACCTTGACTGTGCTAACCTAGTCTCTATCTCCCCCTTAGTCTTGTTGACAGGCATGAGAAGGGGAGTAGGGATTTCAGGTCTTACTTGTTCAGGCAAAGAAGGTAGTGGTATGTTGAGTTTACCAATGATGGCTCCTAAAGCTATGGAATTTTGCATTTGAAGATGCTTATGGGAGTCCACAGAGTTTGAATGTCTGTTTATTGGCTCTTGACAAGAGATGTCAAAGCCTGAACTTGTGCAGTGAGAGAGGAGTTGGAGTCTTGCAATGCTGTGACTTGATCCTGTATAGACTGAATTTGAAGATTTGTTGAGGCGCATCCAGGATGATAAGAGCTGCTCGATGTGCCAAAGTGTTCTCCTACAGCCTCTTTGATCCTTTCCATCAGCAATGCTGAAGGTTTATATCTGCTCTGGTGAAGTTGATCCAGCTGAACCTTGGTCTCATTTGAGTGAGTAATTTGTTGTTGGATCACTGTATAGAGATTTGTGAAGGATAGTTTGAGATTTTTGACTTCCTTCTCAATGAGGCAAGATCCATCCTAGCCATTTGCTCAGAAAAATGCTTGAATTTTGAAGAGATTTGCTCTTGAGATGGTCTGATCATGTCCATTTTCTCATTCACCAGTTTTCTGATTCTGTCTGCATGACCAGTGAGCTTGATTTCAAGAGCCTTACCAAACAGATGAAATGCTTTGAGCTGAGCTTTGTATACATCTGTAATGGCATCATAGACAGCTTCTGGACTCAAGTCTTTTGCATTGCTGCCTAGAATAGTAACATACTCTTCTCTAAATCTGGCCAAAACTTGATTCATATCCAAGGCAAAGTCCTCAGACAGCCATGCATCCACATTCCCATCTGGCTCCGCATCATTGACAATTTTCTCCTTTTGCTCCTCAAATTTTCATTATAATCAAGCATAATGGCTTAATAATCTTCGTTGCTCATGTTTGAAATTAAAAGATGCTGTGAAATGTTTGTCAGTCCAGAAATTTGCTCTACTAGTAGATCATCTACAGGAGTTGGTTGAGAGGCAGATTCTTATAGCCACTGAGAGAGTATATGAGGTTGTTGAGGTTGAGAGCTTGATGGTTCATCAGTTTGTCCTGTGACTGAAATCACAGTTTGACTCACAGATTTCTCTGCGGTTATGACAGTGTGTTGTCCTCCATTTGTAGTGGGAACCTCCAATTGAATTGGAGGGGATTTGACTGGGTTACTATCATGTGCACCAGCCTCAAACCCTTGCGTGTCTTGCAACACACTGACACTTGAATGTGCTAAGCTTGCCTCCCCTATAACAGGATCATGGACAATTATACTCCTAGCTTCAACCGCAGAAGCAATTTCTGCTAGGGTTGTGAGGGGAGTTCTTCCTTCATAAGGAACCTCCAATTGAATTGGAGAGGATTTAGATAGCTCCCCCTCAGGAGTACTACCCTCAAACCTTTCAGTCTGTGAGGACTATTTTGCACATGAAGGTGCATTTGATCTCATGTCAGGCATAGGATAAGGATAAGTCCTAAATCTTTCCAACATAAATGGAGTGATTTTCAGACTTACACTGACCTTATTCTTTGTAGGAAGTGAGCAAAATATTATTTTGGACGCTTGCTTATAATTGACTATCTTAGTTCTATCTATACCATTCAACAGATGTATATCAGTGACTTTATTATTTAAAGTGGACATAATAAATCTAGGAAAGAATATTTCCTTACCTCTAGCTGTTAGGGGCATAATCAGCCTGGTTGCAAGTTCTTCCAGGATCAGTAGACCAACATTCAGGTGTCTGTTGTGGGCAATTGAATACACCAGCTTTTGCACAACACTTGAGATATTGTCATATCCAGTTTTTCTGCAAGTAAAGGCCCTTACTACAGAGTCAAAGATGAAAGACCACTCCTTCCTTAGATTGGTTCTATTTAAGCTTGACAGGTTGATTCTCCCATCATAATTGATGAAGTCCATAAACTCAGTCAGCTCATCAGGAGTTGGCATCTCCACCAGATTCTCAGTTGGTAGCCCCAAAGCTCTATTCCCATCTTGATCATTGAATTCTATTTGTTGGCCTCCAATTGTGCATGTCACCACTAGAGAGAGAGAATTGTTGTTAACATCAGTCCTCACTACAGCTGTAGTCCATAAATCATGCAGCACATCTAGATACAGTACTGGATTTGCAGTCAAGGCACCTGCAAGATATGATTTAGACAGCAGTTTTACAAACCCCTTGAAATTATCAGGAGCTTGGTTTGTATCAGTGAAAGCAAGATAATTAGTTCCTTTCTTCGGGATAGATGCCCTAGCAACATTTTGAGCCATAGTTGATTGATGAGAATGAATGGGTAGGAAAGATTTATGAGAAAGAGTGAAAAACGAGAGAGAAAACGGTTATGGATTGAAAGCTAGGTCACTTTAGATCTCGAAAGTTGTAAGTATGTATGTATCGAGAAGTCTGGGTATTTATAGTAAAAGAAGATGACTTATCGAGAACTCAAAAAGACATTTGGAGTTGTCTATCGAGAAGTCATTTAAAGAAGTGAAGTACATGTCGAGAAGTCAGTTTAAATTACTCTTATAGAGAACTCAACCTTGACTTATCGAAATGTCAAATAAATACCCAGTTTGTCCAAAAAGTGGACTGAATTAATTCTAACTTTTACTTGAACAAATTCAAAATAAAATTAGAATGCATTTACCAAAAGTATTTTACCAAAATAATTTATCAGTTTAAATTATTTCAGTTATGAGTTATTGATAAGTCAAGAATTTTACTTGTAGAGAACTCTGTAAATGAACATTATTAGAGAACTCTACAAGGAATTGTCAATAAGTCATTTTAAACCTATCGAGAAGTCACTCGAGAAGTCAGTGAGTTGACTTATCGAGGACTCACTCGAGAAGTCCTAAAATGACTTGTCGAGAACTCAATTTATACTTATCAAGAACTCAGTTTGCTAGATACTTTTGGTTATTGTAATTATGCATTGAGTTAGTTTTACATATTAAGGATGTAAATTAACACCTAAGCAGTTTACTCAGAATTTGAAATATTCCAAGTTAAATGAATTTGAAAGACAAATATACAGAGATTTCTGAAATATTTATAATTCATATTTCAGTTAATTAACAACTTAATCAAATTAATTTTGATTTACTGGATATTAATCTGCTGCACAACATTAGCTGAGTTCTTACCTTAGGATGAAAAGTTGAGCAAACCAATTTCACTTACAAGTCTAGTGAAAGTTTCTTCATCCAAAGGTTTAGTAAAAATGTCAGCTAGTTGTTTTTCTGTTGGTACAAGAAGTTTTAATGCTAAAATATGATACAGGTCTTAGAAAGACAGAATTTGTATCTGTGAAACCAACAGCTCCATAGATGATTCCCTTGGAATGTCATGATTCCAAGTTGAGCTTCCTTCCAGTATCTGAAGATCCTCTTTCCCCCCCTGAGGCTGTCCAATTAAACTCAGGTGTATGAGATGGGCTTCCATTTGCCATGATTCTCTTGTTGGGTAGTTTCTTCATTTCCTTAGTCTGATAAACTTTACAAACTTCAACTTGAGCAAGCTTGTTTCTTTCTCCTGATACCTTGGTGTAGAAGCAACAAATACCATTCTTATTTGTTGAGTCAAAATCTTCAACAAACAAGCTTCCTTTCCTTGCTCCCTTAAGAGCAACTTCACCAGTTTTCTTACTGATAACAGTGCATTCTCCTTGTAGAATAAGACTTGAGACCATTGTCTATAATATGCTAATTCTGAAAAGACTCACTTTAAGATCAGCTACCAGTGCTACATTAATCAAAGACAACATTTTCAAAACATTCTTGCCA
Source organism: Apium graveolens (assembly GCF_009905375.1). NCBI lineage: Eukaryota > Viridiplantae > Streptophyta > Magnoliopsida > Apiales > Apiaceae > Apium > Apium graveolens. The sequence goes on from NC_133656.1 coordinate 138,085,756, forward strand.
TATCCCATTTGAATCCTTTGCTGTTGTCTCCAAAGGTCACAAATGGGCCAGCTTTCTCCTCAAATTGTGATAGCAGGCCTTTATCACCAGTCATATGCCTGGAACATCCACTGTCTATGATCCAAATGACTTTCTTCACTTGCTCTGCACACAATGAGTTTTAAGTGTGTTTGGAAACCCAAGCAGTGTTGGGTAGTTTCTTCTTGGTAACTTTTTCAGGAGAAGTAGAATGAGTAATTTTAGAAGAAACAGAATTCAGTGATTATTGTGCATATTTTCCTTCTGATATAGACTCATTTCTTGATTCTTTAAGGTCTACTCTCAGTTTATGGCAACTCTTCATTACCTTCATGTTGTAAGGAATGCAGTCAAACTTATCACATAATGAATAGGGATCATTAGCATTAGCTTCATTGTATTTGCAAACTCCTTCAGTTGGCTTGCTAACAACCTTTTTACAAAGGTGAGTTATATGATTTGAAGAGCCACATTTTTCACACTTCTTTCTAGGAGTATTTGCAATATAGGAAAAACTATTGCTTTTGTTTATCCCTATTTTTCCATTTCTATTTCTCTTTTTCTTTCTTGCATCTATATCTTTGGGTTCTTGAACAGGAGTCTTGGGACTGTGTTTGTTCATGAGCTTCTCTTCAGTTTTTGAAGTCTGAACTGATTCTTCAGTTTTCTTTTCTTTATCTACATCAACAATTTCTTGCTTGATTATCAATTCTTCTTAACTGAAGTTGACTACACATGCTTTGAATGTAGGTGCATTAACCTCTTTCAAAAAGGTTGGAGCATTCTCAGTCTTCTTGGATTTCCCTTTGTCACCTATAGTCATCTTTTTGTCACTCATGTCTTCATAGTCGAGGCCAATAGCAATGTTTGTACATGGCTTATTCTTCTCATGATATTGTTCAACAAGTTCAGATGCATTTCTGAAAGATTTTATCTTTACTTCATTCTTTTCTATTTTTTCCCTTAACACTGCTTTAATTTCATTTGCACACTTGAGCTTGTTCTTCAGATAGGCATTTTCTTGTTTTAAAGCTTCAAGCTCAACCATCAATAATTCAGTTTCTTGCTTCTCACTCTCAAGCTTCTTATTTATCTTTGTTAATCTCCTAACTTCTTCATTAGCAGCAACCATGCTTGTGTGAATGTGAAATATTTCTATACGCATCTTTTCAACAGTTTCCTTGTATTGATTTACATTTAAATCAATAGTGGTAAGAATTGGTGTTTGTCCTTTTGATGAGGATGATTCACCTTGCTCCAAGGCCATTAGAGCATAGTTTCCAACTTCCTCATCTTCATCATTATCTGAATCATCCCAACTCTTTCCCTCTGTAATGTAAGCTTTGCTCTGCTGCTTTTTCAGAAGAGCTTCATACTTTGCTTCCAGTTCAAGATAAGCTTTGTCTTTCTTTTCCTTTTTGGGTTTCCTGCATTCTGTAGCAAAGTGGCCTAGTTCATCACAATTGAAGCACCTTATATTAGATCTGTCAACAGATCCAGTTTTGTAACCACTCTTGCTGTCAGAATTGTACTTCACCTTCTCTTTCCAGCTGTTGTCTTTGTTGAAAGATTTTCCTTTATTCCTGAAGTACCTTGGCTTCTTTACTCTAATGTTAGAGAATTTTCTAGCTAGATAAGCCATAGACTGATCTAGCTCATCCAGTTCTTCAAGAGTGTAAAACTCATCATTTTCCAACTCTAAGATGACTTGCTACTGTGAATCATGTGTTCTCTGCTCACTTGATAAGGCATTTAAAGTTTGGTATCTTAGTTCATTATTGAATGAGTGGATTTCATTAACAATTAAAGCACTTGAGCCATCCACCACATGTCCTTGACCAGACTTCAGCGATTGCCTTTGAATCATCTCTAGTTCATATGTTTTAAGAATCCCATACAGAACTTCCAGAGTTATTCTGCTCAAGTCTCTTCCTTCCCTGATTGCTGAGATTTTCTGTTCCAAATGATCAGGAAGAGTAAGCAAGAATTTAGATTCACTTCTTCAGCTTCATAGTATTTGTCATGAAGCTGCAAGTCATTTATCAGCTTGTTGAATCTTTCAAACACATCGGTAATGCTTTCCTTAGGCTTAGCCATAAAACCCTCATATTATGAAATCGGTATCCTTCTTTGATTTGATCTAACCTCCTCAGTTCTTTCATACAGTATCTCAATCTTTTCCCATATCTGCTTGGCAGTATCACAATTGATAATATTGTTGTACATCACATTGTCAAGTGACTCAATCGATATCATTTGCAAGCTGCTATCCAGGGAAACTTTCTCCTTTTCAGGATCTCTATACTCGGTAGGATCTTTTGGAGTATAATGAGCTGGTATGACAATGTCTCCATCTGTAGATTCCTCAACTCTTACCATATGAATGAAGGATCCATTCTTGAGGATCTGAATGTAGAATGGATTTTCCATCATGATAAACAACATCATTTTCTTTTTCCAAAGAGTGTAGTTAGCTTTGTCAAAGGTAGGAATTTTGATGCTACTGATTTTCTGTGTATTCATTCTTCCAAGATCTTGAATCTGTTTGCTTTCAGATTTTGCTCTGATACCACTTGTTAGGTAATGAATCACACACAGAGGGGGGGTGAATGTGTTTTTTCTGATTTTAGGCTTTTCTTGAAAGATAATGGTTGAACAAAGTAAATTAAATCTTGTATAGAAAGGTGTTCATGTAGAAATTAAACTTGCATACAATAAAGAACACAGATCTTCAAAACTCACTTAATTTTTGGATTAAAAATTAAGATGTGTTGTACATATGTTGTGTACTTGATGATTTCATAAACAAAACATCTAAGTAGATTTTACTTAGTGAAATAATGTAGCACTCGACGGATAAAAATTATAGTACCGACGGATAACTCATTATAGTCCCGACGGATGTTGACTTATTATCCATCGAGTGAGTAGCTTATGTAATAATGAGTCTGTAGAACAGTTCTGTATACATCTTTGAATAGATTCTGTAGTAGCCTATAAGTCATGTTGACTTTAACTCGATATGCAGAATAGGTTGATTAATTGTATATAAATGATGTCTTGTAATTCTGCATAAGTGAAATGAAGTCAAGTGCCAAAATAGCTACCGACGGATGATTAACAAAGCCATCGATGAATGATCTAATGACTATCAACAGATGTTTAATATAGCAGTCGACGGATGATCAATGAAGCCATCAACGGATGTTCAGAAAGTCGATTGTAACACCCCCAAATCCGGGGTCGGGGATCCGGGTTGTCACGAGTTCCATTTCCCTTAATAACACCCAAGCTTAATAAACAATCAACTACTTTCTACTGTGACCCCACAATAAACACACACACCACAAGTTATAGTCTCAGAGATGAATATCCAAAAATAACACGAGTCATTTTATTCCAAAATTATATGCCAATACACCATAAAAGGGTTTCTGAATAAATTTACATTTCTTTGCCATTATTACAATTGATAAAGATACATAAGTCTGGTACATCAAAAGTTGAAAGCCTAGCCTATTGGTAGTTCCTACCTCAGCTACAGCGACATCAACGCCTATAGAAAACTGCGGAACGTTTCCTATCCGCTCGCGAATTGGGAGCTTGGTCCTGTTCATCTTGTCTATCTGATGTTGTGTGATGAAAGAAGAAAGAAAGGGTGAGCAACAAGCCCACCAAAATAATATGTATAATAACTAACAATATATGAGCATTCTCATAGTACACATGAAAGTCTTGGTCAAGAAGAAATGAACCAAGCTGATATCTTAACGCGACCAAGTCGCAAAATATTCAGTATATATATACATATATACTTTTCACAATCTTTGAAATCCTCTGACATGTATAATATACACAGAGTTCCCATTTATAACTGTATAAAATATCGTTGCAAGGTGATCTCATATATCTAACCTTGTCTCAACGTTTTTTCGAAAATCTTTGACATGCACAAGATAATCATTTACTAGATATAAGTTTAAAAGATGAAGTTACAAGATACTCCAATATACTTATATCTGAATACTACTTGAACTACCACCGTTCAAGTTATAATCAGTTTCAAAAGCTCATCACCTAGATGAGACTACAAGATAAGACTTGAATAGATTCAATCCTTGAAATATCATTATAAATAATGAAGTTACCAGATACTTCATTAAGTCCCGATATATATATACACCTATATATATATACATTTCATACACTCCTTGAAAACCTCTGTTATGAAAATTATAAACAGAGTTGCAATATCCAATGAATTTTGGAAAGGAGAAAACCTTGGCATAAACCTGATATCTTGCTGATCAGGCAAAGATACCAATAAGTAACCTTTTCTACTAGTAGATGGACGAATTCCCCACTGGTCATCACCCTGGCCGCAATAGGACCTTATGCTGGACTGCCACTCAGCCACTTACGCATTTGATGGACTCCCACTGAGCCACTTACACTTTCATGGACGCCCACTGAGCCCATGTTGCTTATGCCGACTCAATAGATGGACTTACTTCCCAAACGTTGGGTAAGTAATCAATTCATTTACCAAAGCAGCAACCTCGTTGCGAATATAAAATACACCACAGAGCCGAATCCCTCAGGTTTTGAGCGAATATTTAAATCCCTTTTAAAAGGAAGATCTTAAATATAAAAATGAGTTTTGGGATCCACTCTAACTTTTAAAAATCATTTTGAAGACTCGAAAACACTTTAAAGAGTGTTTGGAGTAATGCTGACTTAATGAAATAAATCAGTCCCGATATATTAGAAAATATCCGAATATTATTATTTAAATAATATTCCCATAAAGAATAATCTTTATAAAAATATTTGAAGTAGAAGTTGTAAAACTTATACTTGAAATGAATATTAAATAACCAAAGATATACTTATACAAAAGTAATATCTTTATTTGAATAATCTAAGTGAGTTTGATTATCGACACATTATTCTTTAATAAAATAAAGAATAATAATTAGTAAATAATCGGAGTCATAAGTCCTCGAATGAATATTCAAAATAATATTCATTAATAAAATAAACGGAGTCATAAGCCCCCGAATGAATATTCAAAATAATATTCATTAATAAAATAAACGGAGTCATAAGCCCCCGAATGAATATTCAAAATAATATTCATTAATAAAATAAACGGAGTCATAAGTCCTCGAATGAATATTCAAAATAATATTCATTAAATAAATAAAGCTATCGAATAAACCTTATTCGATTAATAGTTTTGAACTATATCAATATATATATATATAAATATATATATATATATAATATACTCGGGAACATCGACTCCCGATTTTAGAAAATGTTCACCTTTGGGTCCCCTATCCTAAGGGTATACGCAACTACTGCTTATCTCCAGCATAGGTATTATGCAACTTATAAGCATTCAAATCAACAGATAGATAACCAGATTATGAAACAGAGATGCATATATATACCATCTCAGCATGCTTCAATATATCGTAAAATTTGCTAATTAACCAACATGCATCTATCACAAGATCATGCATATACATATATACATCACCACAACAGTATAATGGGTAGAAAACTTGCCTGAGTGCTCCCGGATAGACTTAGGCTTAGAGTGGGTCCGATAACCTATGAACAACAACATAAGTCGGAATTAAACCCCGGTCGCTTAAGAAACTAGACTTTAACCAATTGAACCCTAACGTTCGCTTTTGTGCTTAACGATTCACTTAAGTCGCTCGAGTACCCTCGGCTCCACCATTTTTAATAAATTAACCATTAAGGGTTTTAAGGCGATTCTTCCGCGAGTGCCTTACCAACTGCATAATACACTTCACATAAATGTTTCATACTCCAATTAGTCCTTTAAGGTCTTTAACCTATGTTTAAAAGTAAGGCGAGGGGTAATGATTCTTTCGCGAGTGCCTTAACAACTGCATAATACACTTCACATAAATGTTTCATACTCCAAATAGTCCTTTAAGGTCTTTAACCTATGTTTAAAAGTAAGGCGATGGGTAATGGTTCGTTCGCGAAATGCCGTTACTTAAAACAGTCATTTCTCCTAAACCGTATATCGGATTCAAACGAACCACATATCAAAACGAAGCTCGTAACATGAACTATCTAATCATGGCAATGGTCAAAACCTAACACTGAGTTCTCGGGTCCTGATATCATGAACAAAAACAGTCTAAAGTAAATCGGACATTACGACGGCTATGTTTACGCGATTACCAATTTTTATCCTACTCCAAACCAACCACCAATCAACCACAATTCATTCATACAACCAAAATCCATCCATACCATACTACAACAACCCTCACATCTTAATATTTCCAATTTATTCAACTTCCCAATCATGAACTAAAAGCTTACTTAAGTTCTTTAACTATAAACAAGATTTCAACATCCAAATCACTACCACTCCAACCGAAACTCTAAACATACAAGCATCAAGCTTCTCTTTTACCATAACAATCAAAACCATCCTAATATTCAAAGTAAGGTTAGGGTTTGGAGATGTTATACCTTCCTTGAAGTGATTAGAGTAGCTAGGGAGCCTTAAGAAGCCTTGAGATAGCTTAGGAATGCTTGGATCATAAAGGAAAAACAAAGAAAACCAAGTTAGAAATCTTGAAAACACTATTCATTATCTTCTTCATTGATTTATTGGAAGAGATTCATGAAGAATTGGAGGCTCAAACTTCTAGGATAGCCATAACTAATCATAAGGGACCTTGGATAATTACCTTGTGATTTAACAATGGTTGGATCTTGATTTTTGAAAATTTCTTCTCTTGAAATAAGAAAAAGCCGAGAGCTTTTCTTTGAAGAAAAGGGAAGAGCTTTGTGTCTTTGTGATTTGTTTTAATTTGCCTTGGTTGGTTGATTTTTTTTGTTTTAATCATTTTTAACTATGAAAAATTGTGTGGTTATAAATCAACCACACTTCCTTCCCTTATGTCATGCTTTGGTCATCATGTGATGTCACCCTCCACACTTGTCCTCTTCTTGTTGGTTTGATGACATCATCATCCCTAACCTCCTTGATTAACTCCTAATTCCTTGCCTAATGACCGCTGATCTGTTATACGGTTCGCTTAACTTTCGTTCTCATTTATCGTTTGAGGGATCATACCCGTGATCTTATTACTTGGGTTCCCTTAACCTTTCTCAATACATTGCATTCCTTTTATGATCCTCTCTTAAAATCCTTGAATTTAAATCCCTTTTATCCTGTTACCTTATACTCAATTCTTTCGGTATCTAGTGGATTTTTGTGAAAAATCAAAGTGTTCGGATTTGGATTCTGACGATCTTTACATACACTTATATACCACATAGAGTACTAATAATATCCCAGAAGATCAATAAAATAACCCCTACATAGTGTGGCATGAAATATTTTCTTATTCAGCATAATCAGCAAAACACTATTCATAAGGGTTTCAAAAAAATTCCAAAAATTGGGGTTATTACATCGATGGATGATCATATATCCAACGGATGTTCATAAAGTCCAACGAATGATCATATAAAGAATTCAAACAGCAGTTGAACAGTGAAAGCTGAGCACAGCCGTCGAGATGTATACAAATCTACTGTGGAAGCCCATTAACTGGGTAATAAAGGATGAAAAGTAGCAAAGCTTAAGACTGATAGTTTTTATATTTATTCAGTCTTTTTGACTTTGTAATTTTGGTAATATATAAACCAAGAACGTAGCAAATAGAAACAAGTGAGCTGAGATACAAAAACAGAGAAATCTTTGTAAGCAGAATCTTTAGCATTTCCCTGTATTATCAGTAGTTCAATTTGTAAGCAGCTGTGAGCATCCTTGCACACAGAGTTCTCTCGATATATAATATATATATATATATATATATATATATATATATCTCTGGTGGAATTTTTTAAATCCACCAGAAAGTTTTTAAAGACTCTTGTTTTTAATTACTTATGTTTTGATTCAATTAAGTTTCTATTCCGCATTGTGCTAATCAAGACACTTATATCTATATTCGAGTTGAACATTTTTATTTCGAGAAAAAGGTTCAAGAATTCCATTCAACCCCCCCCCCCTTCTGTAATTCTTGTTATATTGTTAAGGGACTAACAATTGGTATCAGAGCAAACTCTTAATCTACAAAGAGTTTAAAGATCAAAACAATTCAGCAAGATGAACAAGAAAGACGTTGGAGTCAAGATTCCTTTTCTAGATAAAGATAATTACCATCATTGGAAGGTAAAGATGCATCTTCATATGCTTTCTCAAGATGAGGCCTATGTGGACTGTATAGAAAGAGGCCCTCATGTTCCAATGAGAGCTGCAACAGGAAACAAGCCATCAGTTCCCAAGCCAAGGCACGAATGGTCTGATCCTGACATTGAACAAGTCAGGAAGGATAAAAAGGCCATGAACATTCTGTTCAATGGAGTTGATGCAGACATGTTTGACAACATTATCAACTGCAAAACTGCCAAGGAAGTCTGGGATACTATACAGATAATATGTGATGGCACTGAACAAGTTAGAGAAAACAAGATGCAGCTCTTGATTCAGCAATATGAGCATTTTCACAATGAGGAAAGTGAGTCACTCACTGACATTTTTAGTAGATTTCAAAAACTTCTAAATGCTCTTAAGTTGCATGGAAGAGTCTATTAGACTAAAGACTCTAATCTGAAATTCCTTAGATCTCTTCCAAAGGAATGGAAACCAATGACAGCCTCATTAAGAAACTCACAAGATCATAAAGAGTTTACTATGGAAAGACTGTATGGCATCCTGAAGACCTATGAGCTTGAGATAGAGCAGGATGAAAGGATGGAGAGAGGAAAGAAGAAAGGAGGATCCATTGCACTAGTTGCTAATTTGGAAAAGGAGAAGGAAGTGAAGATGGAAGCTGTTGAGTCAATTTCTAAGGTCTGTGAGAACAAGGGCAAGGGGCTTGCAGTAGAAAGTGAAAATTCATTGAGCCAAGATGACATGGAGGACATTGATGAGCACCTAACATTTCTTTCCAGGAGATTTGCCAAGCTCAAGTTCAAGAAGAACTTTGGAGCAGCCAAGCCAAATAGAAACATGGTGGATAAGTCAAAATTCAAATGTTTCAAATGTGGCTTAGCAGGGCATTTTGCAAATGAGTGTAGAAAGTCAGATTCTAGTAAGAAAAGGTTTGAGTCTGTGGATTATAAGCAAAAATACTTTGATCTACTCAAACAAAAGGAAAGGGCTTTTATTACACAAGAGAATGACTGGGCAGTAGATGGTTTGGATGAAGATGAAGATGTCAGCTATGTCAATCTAGCCCTAATGGCCAAGTCTGATGAAACAGATACAAGTTCCTCAAGCAATCAGGTAATTACTACAAACCTTGCACATTTATCTAAAGCTGAGTGTAATGATGCCATAAATGACATGTCTACAAAATTATATCATTTGCGTGTTACACTTAAGTCTCTTACTAAAGAAAATGCTAAAATCAAAGAAAACAACTTGTTTTTAAGTGAGAGGAATAATGTGCTTGAGTCTCAGTTTGTTGATTTTGAGAAATTAAGAATTGAGTGTAAGATTGCCAAGGAGGAATTAACTAAGTCCTTGAAAAAGGAAGAAATTTTAAAGAAGCAGCTCGAGCGTGAATAAGAGGTGATTAAAGCATGGAAAACATCCAGGGATGTCCATGCTCAAATCACCAAAGTTCAAGGAATTGAGTCTTTTTGTGATGAATCCTGGAAAAAGAGCAAAGAGAAACTAGAACCTAATTTGGTAGATGGTTTGCTAACAGATGTAGACTCGACGGATGATGAGAACTATCCGTCGAAAAACAAAAAGTGTTATCCGTCGAAAGATGAAAATCCTTATCTGTCGGCTGTGAGCAAGCCCATTAGCAAAGCCAAACTAATCAAGCTGAATGAGAAGTATGGGTCCGTTTCCAAGAACTTTGTTTCAGGAGAGTCAAGTCAAGTTAAGAAAGGGAAAAAGGGTAATGTTGGTCACATGACTGTCAAACAGTTAAGTGACAGACCTGAGAAAATTGAGGTAAAAATAGAGACTAAAAGGAAAAACAATAGGAATGGTGATAAGTGGCATTTTATACCACTTAGAACGTCTTAAAATGGCTTAAATTGGTGTCTTGAAATCAAGTATTTTGTGTATTTGATGCGTTTTTCTAGTGTTTATGCGTTTCAGGGTATTAGTTGCATTTCGGGGGAGTAATCATCAAGAATAAGCCTTGGCATGTGTTCATCATTGAGAGAGGGAAGAAATGGGCAGATTACGGCGAAGGAACGGAGCAAACTCAGGAATTTTCCAGAAGGGTCCTGAGCGCCCGCTCAACTATGCTTAGCGGCCGCGCAGGGTCGGGGAAAAAAATAATTTATTTTAGGACTTCTATTTCTGTTTGGCTTCCACTTCTATGTAATCTGAGTTTTATGGGACTATTATATAAGTAGATTTGGAGACATTTTCAAGGAGAGGATCGTGGTATTACGCAAGGAGCAAAGGAGATAAGGAAGAAGACCGTTTAGTGCACAGCAACGAAGAGGAAGCATATTTTCTTGTGATTCTTGTTTCGTTGTAACGTTGGATGCTAGTTTTCTTACCTTGAACCTATTTACTCTTGTGACGTACTCTGATTTAATATAATTAGTTTAGTTATATTTTCTTGTGTTTATTTATCACGATTTTATATGAACCCATGATGACGATAAGTGCTATTATGGGCTAATCGTGATCATGGGGTTGCAACGGATTTATTATGGAATTCTTTAGTTAATTGTTTAATACTTTAGTGTGTGATGATTGTATGATATCTAGTTTTGGTTGTGCGTATTCGTCTTATGTGCGTCGCGAACATATAAGATAGGGTGTTAATCTCTTGTGAAGCGACGGTGGATCTTGAGATTTAGAACTTGCCATGCTAGCATAGGTTCATGTACGTTGTGCATGATTAGTGGGTAACTCTAACAGTTTTATTTGCCCTATGTAATCAAAAGGAATAACTTGTGCTTAAATCGTTGTGTTGTCAATTTCTGTAGACATATAGGAACTCAACATAATTGATGACTATTCAACTTCTATCTTGATTGTGGATGTTGGTAGAATGGTATTAGTACAATGAAAGTTGGCTTTTATCAGTTTTGTGTTATTCGATTAATATCATCACTGTCACATGCTAAAGGTAATAATAATGACTATTGAAGGAAGTAGTAATGAAGTTGTGATCTTATGAGTGTTTAATTATTGATAATTTGAAGTGTTAATTAAGTGATTAATTAAGTAGTTAATTGTAGTAAATATTTAGTCAACAATTCTAAGTGTTAGTGTCTTAACATTGAGAAGTAATCATACATTGGTGAGTGAGTTTAATTAGACAATAATTAGTCTGAGTCTCTGTGGGAACGAACTAGAAAGTATTCTATATTACTTGTGAACGCGTATACTTGCGTGAATATTAGCGCGTGTTTTCGCCCTAACAAGTTTTTGGCGCCGCTGCCGGGGACTCGGCGTATTTGTTTAGTTTATGTACTTACCATCATTGGTCATTAGGACTCAGTGATTAGGACGTAGTAGTTACTTATTGTTTCCGGTTGTGTTTCAGGTACTTTAGCAAGCGTTTATACAAACTCGTTCTCATACTCGCAAGAGGACTTTAGATACAGCTGAGGAGACAGACGAAGTTCTTGATATTCCGGAGAAGTTAGATTTTGAAGATTCGGATTCAGGAACTGAGCGGAAAGAACCAGTAAACATGGGTGATCGTATTGTTCAAGCTGATCCAGCTCTTATGGATTTTTCTCGGCCAAAAATTGATGACATTCAGTCAAACATTCTTCATCCGGCTATTCAAGCTAACACCTTTGAAATCAAGTCGGGCACTATTCAGATGGTGCAGAATTCTGTTTCTTTTGGAGGAGCGGCGACTGAAGACCCCAACATGCACATAAGGAATTTTGTCGAGATCTGCAGCACTTTTAAGTATAATGGCGTGACTGATGAGGCTATCAAGTTGAGGCTTTTCCCATTCTCACTGAGGGACAAGGCTAAAGACTGGTTACATTATGAACCAGCTGGGTCCATCACTACGTGGCAAGATCTTGCGCAAAAGTTTCTGGTGAAGTTTTATCCGATGGCAAAGACTGCTGCTATGAGGAGTGCTCTTACTCAGTTTGTGCAGCAACCTACAGAATCTATGTGCGAGGCTTGGGAACGCTACAAGGAAATGTTGAGAAAATGTCCACATCATGGAATACCTGATTGGATGGTGATCACTGGTTTCTATAATGGTTTGGGGGCCCGATCTCGGCCCATGCTCGATGCAGCAGCTGGAGGCGTCTTATGGGCTAAAAGCTATACTGAGGCGTATAATCTTATAGAGACTATGGCTGCAAATGAGCATCAAAACCCAACTCAGAGGATGACGTCAGGTAAGGTAGCAGGTATTCTGGAAGTTGATGCAGCCACCGCTATTGCAGCCCAGTCAAGCGCTATCAATGAAGGTTGATTCTCTGGCTACATATGGAGTTAATCAAATAGCTATGGTTTGTGAGCTTTGTGCAGGTTCTCATGCTACGGATCAGTGTTCTCTTGTCAATGAATTTGTTCAGTATGTGAATAATTATAATCGACAACAGCAGCCTGTGCCAGCGACCTATCATCCTAATAACAGAAATCATCCAAATTTCAGCTGGGGGAATAATCAGAATGTTATTCAGCCACCATATCAGCAAGGAGTGAGTAAACAGTTTAACCCACCTGGATTCCAGCAACCACAGCAGTATGCTACAAGGCAATCATATCCTCAATAGGGAAATACAGCTGCACCTACTAGTGCTGATTTTGAGGAACTTAAGCTGTTATGCAAGAGTCAGGCGGTTTCTATCAAGACCTTGGAAAATCAAATCGGTCAATTAGCCAATGCAGTGCTCAATCGTCAACCTGGCACTCTTCCCAGTGACACGGAAGTACCAGGCAGGAAGGAAGCTAAAGAGCAAGTCAAGGCTATTACCTTAAGGTCTGGAAAAGTTGCTGATGTTGAAAAGGCAAAAGAAGGAGAAGCTGAAATTAGAGATGAAGAAGCTAACCAAAAGGAGAAAGCGGTGGAACCAAGGAAGACTACTATTGAACACACTCTGCCTGAGGCTAATACAGGGGAGAAACAGCTCTATCCTCCACCACCTTTTCCTAAGAGATTGCAGCAACAAAAGCTGGATAGACAGTTCGGTAAGTTTCTGGAGGTGTTCAAGAAACTTCACATCAATATACCTTTCGCTGAGGCTCTGAAGCAAATGCCTAGTTATGTGAAGTTTATGAAGAGTATTCTTTTAAGGAAGGTGAAACTGGATGACCTTGAGACCGTTGCTCTCACGGAAGAATGCAGCGCTGTTCTGCAGCAAAAGTTACCACCAAAACTGAAAGATTCAGGTAGCTTCACCATTCCTTGCACCATTGGCAATTTGACTTTTGACAAGTGCCTTTGTGATTTGGGAGCAAGCATTAATCTGATGCCGTTATCGATCTTTAAAAAGATGGATCTGCCTGATCCAAAACCCACATACATGTCTCTACAATTGGCTGATCGTTCCATTACTTACCCAAGGGGCATAGTGGAGGATGTGCTTGTTAAGGTGGATAAGCTCTTCTTTCCTGCAGATTTTATTATTCAGGATTTTGAGGAAGATAAGAAGATTCCCATAATCTTGGGAAGACCTTTCTTGGCTACTGGCCGTACCTTGATAGATGTACAAAAAGGTGAACTTACTATGCGGGTACAAGATCAGGATGTGACCTTCAACGTATTCAAGGCAATGAAATTCCCTACAGAAGATGAGGAGTGCTTTAAGGTGGATGTGATTGATTCTGCGGTTACTTCGGAACTCGATCGCATGCTAATGTCTGACGCATTGGAAAAGGCCTTAGTGGGGGATTTTGACAGCGACGATGAAGATGGCAACGAGCAATTACAATATCTGAACGCTTCTCCCTGGAAGCGAAAGCTGGACATGCCATTTGAATCTCTTGGTACCTCTGACCTCAAGAATGCTGAAGGAAAGCTCAAACCATCAATAGAGGAAGCACCTGTCTTGGAGCTCAAGCCATTACCTGAACACTTGAGGTATGCTTTTTTAGGTGATGCATCTACTTTACCTATTATTATTTCATCTGACCTTTCAGGTAGTGAGGAAGATAAGCTCTTAAGGATTTTGAGAGAATTCAAATCGGCTATTGGATGGACCATAACAGACATCAAGGGGATAAGTCCTTCATATTATATGCATAAAATTCTGCTAGAGGAAGGTAGTAAGCCGACTGTGGAACAGCAGCGAAGACTGAATCCTATCATGAAGGAGGTGGTGAAGAAAGAAATTCTGAAATGGCTGGATGCAGGCATCATTTATCCTATTTCTGACAGCTCGTGGGTAACCCCTGTACAATGTGTACCTAAGAAAGGAGGTATCACTGTGGTAGCAAATGAAAAGAATGAGCTCATCCCCACTCGAACAGTTACAGGATGGAGAGTATGCATGGATTATAGAAAATTGAACAAAGCCACAAGGAAGGATCACTTCCCTCTTCCATTTATTGATCAGATGCTTGACAGGTTGGCGGGTCATGAGTATTTTTGTCTTCTGGATGGTTATTCAGGGTATAATCAGATTTGTATTGCACCAGAGGATCAGGAAAAGACTACCTTCACTTGTCCATTTGGCACGTTTGCTTTTCGCAGAGTTTCGTTTGGGTTATGTGGCGCCCCGACCACTTTTCAGAGATGTATGATGGTTATATTCTCTGACATGATTGGAAATAATGTCGAAGTGTTCATGGACGACTTCTCCGTCTTTGGACATTCATATGATGAATGTTTGAATAATCTGCGTGCCGTACTCAAAAGGTGCGTGGAAACTAATTTGGTGCTCAATTGGGAGAAATGTCATTTTATGGTGCGTGAAGGCATTATTCTTGGGCATAAGGTCTCTAACAAGGGTCTGGAGGTGGACAAGGCCAAGGTGGGAGTCATTGAAAATCTTCCACCACCTAATTCTGTGAAAGGAATCCGTAGTTTTCTTGGTCATGTGGGTTTTTTATCGGTGATTCATCAAGGACTTTTCAAAGATATCTAAGCCGTTGTGCAATTTGCTTGAGAAAGATGTGCCTCTCAAATTTGATGAGGAATGTTTGGCAGCATTCGAGACTCTCAAGAAGAGTTTGACCACTGCACCAGTTATTACAGCACCAGATTGGAAAGAACCATTTGAGATGATGTGTGATGCGAGTGATTATGCGGTAGGTGCAGTTCTGGGACAGCACAAGAAAAATCTCTTCCATGTGATCTACTATGCGAGTAAGACTTTAAATGGGGCCCAAATAAACTACACCACTACTGAGAAGGAGCTATTGGCTATAGTCTTTGGTTTCGAGAAATTTCGATCTTATCTACTTGGTACAAAAGTAACAGTATTCACTGATCATGCGGCTATTCGCTATCTGGTTTCCAAGAAGGATTCGAAGTCGAGACTCATTCGTTGGGTGCTTTTACTGCAGGAATTTGAGTTAGAGATCAAGGATAGAAAAGGTACTGAGAATCAAGTAGCTGACCATCTCTCTAGGTTGGAGAATCCCGATTCTACTTCACAAGATAGGACATTAATCAATGAATCTTTTCCGGATGAGCAGTTGTTTGCAGTTGAGGAGGAAGAACCATGGTTTGCAGATATTGTAAACTATCTTGTCAGCAATGTAATGCCTCCTAATTTGACCTCCGCTCAAAAGAAGAAGTTTCTGCATGAGGTGAAGTGGTATATGTGGGATGAACCATATTTGTTTAGACAGGGAGCTGACCAGATCATCAGGAGATATATCCCGTTCTGTGAGACGGAGGGGATATTACGAGACTGCCACTACACGGTTTATGGTGGACACTATGGTGGTGAGAAGACGGCAGCTCGTATTCTGCAAGCAGGTTTTTTTTGGCCCACTTTGTTCAAGGATGCTCATCAGTTTGTTTTAAGGTGTGATCATTGCCAAAGAGTGGGAAATTTGACAAGAAAGGATGAGATGCCATTAAATGTGATGCTTGAAGTCGAGGTCTTTGATGTTTGAGGAATCGACTTCATAGGGCCGTTTATCTCATCTTGCAATAATCAGTACATCTTGCTGGCAGCGACTATGTCTCAAAATGGGTAGAAGTTAAAGCTTTACCGACAAATGATGCAAAGGCAGTGCTAAATTTTCTTCATAAGCAAATTTTCACAAGGTTTGGAACACCTCGGGTAATCATAAGTGATGAAGGGTCGCATTTCTGCAACCGTAAGTTCACTTCTATGATGCAGCGTTATAATGTGAATCATCGAGTGGCTACTGCCTATCATCCGCAAACAAATGGTCAAGCGGAAGTGTCTAACAGAGAGATAAAGCACATTCTAGAGAAGGTTGTTTGTTCGTCAAGGAAGGATTGGTCTTTAAAGCTCGATGAAGCTGTTTGGGCTTACAGAACAATATACAAAACTCCACTTGGTATGTCCCCGTTTCAGTTGGTGTACGGTAAGGGATGTCATCTACCTGTGGAGCTTGAACATAAGGCTTACTGGGCATTGAAAAAGTTAAACCTGGATTTAGATGCAGCTGGTAAGAAAAGAATGCTTCAGCTTAATGAACTTGATGAATTTCGACTTCAAGCGTACGAGAATAATAAAATGTATAAGGAAAAGGTGAAGAGGTGGCACGATAGGAAGCTACATCCCAAGTTATTTGTGCTGGGGCAACAAGTTCTCTTATTCAACTCTCAGCTCCGACTTTTTCCTGGGAAGTTGAAATCAAGGTGGTCTGGACCTTTTATTGTCAAAACTGTGTTTCCACATGGAGCGGTGGAAATTTTTGAGAATGATCCGGACCAAGCATTCAAGGTTAACGGTCAGCGTTTGAAGCACTACTATGGGGACATGGCAAACCGAGAGGTGGCTAGCGCCATTTTGTTGACTACTTGAGAAGGATACGCAACGTCAAGCTAATGACGAAAAAGAAGCGCTGCGTGGGAGGCAACCCATGAATTGTTGTTACAGGAACCCTTAGAAGTTAATAACCTATCCAAAAACACAAAAAAATCAGAAAATCGGGGCTGAAAAAAAAAATTCCAGTGACCCCCTGAGCGCCCGCTCAGCTTTGCTGAGCGACCGCTCAGGGGTCGACTACCAGAAATTTTTTTAGTTCATAAAAAAAAAAGAAAAAAAAAGAAAAAAACCAATTGTAGCCCATAAACCCACGATTTGTTCCCACGACCCCATCATTTTAACCCTTAATCCTCAAACCCTAATCTAATTTAACCTATTCCACACCCTATATATACATACACATATCCTACATATCTCCCACAAACTTCCTACACTTAAACTCTCTCCCAAGCACCAAAACTCAGTTCTTACACACTTTTATTGGAGAATCAATGGCACCCAAAGAGAGCACGGACTATCGATAGCAGCAGCACAGTCCCTACTACTGATTCATCAAGGGGTACTGCTGCAAGGCCTCGGTTGACTGACAGAGCTGGGGAGGAGGAGTACACTAGGCTTTTGGGGAAGCCGATTCTGAAGGAGAGAGGGTTTTTACCATCGGGGAGGGATGGTGAGTTGCTACCCATGATTGCAGAAAAGGGGTGGATAGCTTTTTGTGAGTCGCCCGAAGCAGTACCGATGAGCGTGGTTCGCGAGTTCTATGCGAACGCGAAGGCCGAAAAGAATGGGTTTTCTGTGGTCCGAGGGTTGACGGTTGATTATCACCCTGCGGTGATTCGCCAAGTGATTGGACAGCGAGAGAGGAAGCCCGATGAGGAGAACTAGAATGAGAAGACTGCTGAGGATTTTGACTTGGATTTGATTTGTGCGACTCTATGTAGGCCGGGCACAGTGTGGACCTTCAAGACCGGCACTAATGAATATCGTCACTTCTCGGCAATCGCTATGAACAGGTATGCCCGTGCATGGAATGCATTTATTTGTGCTAATATTTTGCCTTCTTCGCATGCACACGAGGTCACAGTTGAGAGAGCACAGTTGTTGTGGGGAATTCTTCATGAGGATTACTATATGGACCTTGGTGAGTTTATCTACCAAGGAATTCTGAAGTTTTTGAGGGGAGCTAAGCATATGAACATCCTTTATGCATTCACGGTTACGAAGCTGTGCCGAGCAGTAGGAGTGAACTGGCCGGCTCATGAGCAGTTGCAGTTGCCGGCAGCTCCGATTGATTCTGGAACTCACCGGTGGTGAGCCTGAGGAGCATGGGCTGGGTTATCGTCTTCCAGGAGGGCGTCCAGCACGAGGTGCTACTATGGCTAGGCCTGGGCGTGATGAGGGTGGTTCTTCGAGAGCTCAGGAGGGTGCGGGGATGGCTGATACCCAGTATAGGAGTCTTTCACGGCGGATGGATGCCATGTACGAGACGCAGAGCAGGTTTGCTCAGGAGCTCACCCTTGCGTTAGGGACTGCTTTTCGGGGCCTTGGAGCTGATATCCAGTGGCCAGTTTTTGGTGAGGACTCTGCATACCCGCCGCCTGATACTCCACCCACTGAGGGTAATGATGATGATGACTTCGAGTAGGTATACCCTGAGTTCCTTTCTACTACCTTCACTGAGGACAGTGAAGATTTTAAGTTTGGGGGTGGTAGTTAAGGAATACTGTGTGTGTGTCATATAGCTGCATATTCATGATAGTTTAGTTCATATAGTTGCATAATTTATACCATATAGTTTTTTTTATATATAGCTTTAATTATTTATCATGTCATGTAGCTCATGCATTTACCATGATCCCTTTTGCGATGATTTATTAACTGAATTGTGATATTGATGCGAGTGTAGTGATAGCATTAAGTGATATTAAGTCGTGTAGGTTGATATGCATGCTAGAAGCACTTGTAATTCCACTAAGTCTTAGAGAATGCGTAAGGGCTAGATTGTTGTTATGATTTGATTGTTTTCGAGGTCAATCTATTTATTATGCTTAGAATTCGATAATAGGCTCTTAGTGATAAAGGCATGAAAAAGAAAAAAAAATTGGAGTAAAAAAATGGAATTTGTTGCTAGTTGTGGCTAGGCGTCAAATGGCTAGTAGCCGGCTCGCATGTTGTGCGAGTAGTCTAGGGTTGAGCAAGATGGAGCGAAACGCACTTGCTCAGAATTTTCATAAAAAAAAAAATTTGGTGTTTATGCATAATTGATCAAGAGTGGGCTCTTTTCTATTCGAGTTATTAAGTTCTTAAGGGACCTTGTGCCTAGTGACCTAAGGCTTTTAGAGTCTGGGATCCGCTAACCTAACGCTCGTTACATGGATACCATTGTATAAGTCTTTTGTGGACCTCACTCATTGCACGGTCAAATAAGCATTTGTGTTGTGAATAAAAGCATGATTCCGTAATAAGCTCCAGAATTCTTGTAGTGTTGTATATCACTTTGTGCCTAGAATTTTTATTCTTTGTATAATCATGTGATTGTTTTGAGGATAGTCGAGTCATAATAATTGGTCTAGTTCGAAGCATATCTGTTAAGCATTTGCACACACCACGTTTCTGGCTGTATGTCCGTTTGCATGAGTTTTTTTTAATCTTTAGTGTCTAACTGCATTTGTTGAGATGTTGCAATTTGGTTGGTTATTCGTAGTAAGGGGGATCGCTGCATTTTCATATAGATTGCATTCATGCATGTTTTGATTTATTTTGAGTCTGTGACGCTGACGACAAGCATCGATTCAAGTTTGGGGGTGTGATAAGTGGCATTTTATACCACTTCGAACATCTTAAAATGGCTTAAATGGTGTCTTGAAATCAAGTATTTTGTGTATTTGATGCGTTTTTTGTCTAGTTGTTTATGCGTTTCGGATATTAGTTGCATTTCGGGGGAGTAATCATCAAGAAT